>NC_051156.1:211417867-211565367 GCF_013339745.2 Dermacentor silvarum | reverse complement strand
AAGGAGAAAAAGAAAAAGAAAGAGAAGAAGGAGAAAAAAGAGGACGACGTCAAAAAGAAGGAAGAGAAAAAGAATGAGGAGGAGAAGAAGAAAAAGAAAAAGAAAAAAGAAAAGGACGAGCATAGAATAGTACCACAATACTGGTAGGAACTAAAACAAAACAATAATTTTGGCGAAATCAATAAACCCTATTAGAAAAGACAAAAAAAAAAAATATTCCTTGCGGCTACAAGTGCCCTCGCTCGGATTATGCTGATAGCCAACGCTCGCAGCGTCAGACCAAAACGCATATTTAGGGGTGCGAAGGCTTCTCTGTTATGGAGTGAAGCCGTCCGGTCACATTACCATCGTTACAAGGAGGCCATCGTTACAGCGTTACATCGTTACCATCGTTACAAGGAGGCCTTTAATATATGATAGATGAGTGAAGCGCTATAAAAGGTACGAGCTGAAAGTCCTGGACACCTATGCGCTGAATTCTAGTCCTGATGATGGCTTGTGTCAAACATTATTGAGGACATATAGAGCGAGTAAAAAAAAAAAAAAAAAAAGAGAGCGAGAGACAGAGAGAGAGAGAGAGAAACACTAGGCATGGAGAACTAATTCACAACTTCAATGAGAACCTGAAATTTTTGTAATTAGTTGATTATGCATTTCGATTTCTCATACAAATAATGTCCACCTCTTTCGACACAGGTGGTGTTTAAATATCCTGTATCTTGTAAAAAAACAAAGGAAGAACACCATGTATAATTCTTTCTTTTACGTCATCTCCTTCCTTCTGCTGTAAAGGTCGCCTCGTCCAGAGAGATCACGTCACCATAGCCTTTATACATGGTGCTAAATACGCGTAGAAGGGGTGCAAACACGGACACATGTAAAACGAAAAGGAGAGCTCCAACGCCGTTTCCGTTCTGGGTGTGTCCGTGTTTGCACCCCATGTTGCCCAGTACTATGAATCCTTATACGTGCCTTAACCGGAAGTAGGCAGTGTTTTGAGAAGCGCGTTGGCGATGAAGTATGTCATGTGACCTTTCGAGAAGCACTCGGCGAGGAGGGGAGACCAGCCGATAAGGAGAGTAGCGAAGGAAAGAGCGAAACGAGCGAGGGCCGTTTTTCGGTCATCAAACTCGTGTAACTCCGCTATTACGGCACCATTTCGAAAAATTCTCGCGGCTACGTGTTCGTTGTAGACTCGTGCACAACTGCAATACCACAACTAAATTTCGAACTCTGGGTGGTTTAGGGGCCCTTTAAGTACTCCCAACAATGCTTAGCTAGACTTAGCCAGGCTCAGCTTCGCTAGTTCACAGGGGTATGCGCCATTGCGCTTGGACCCTTTCTGCACTACCGCCAGGATCGGCCCACATTTTCTGTTCGCAGGTTACGGACTAACGCTCGGCTTAAAGAGCTCCGCTTTTAAATAATTTGAAAGATAACGTACGGGAACCTGCATCGACGTTTCATTTAGGCCAATAAATCCAGGCAAGCTCTGCCCATGGCCATGCGCAATTTCGAGGAGTGCATGCACTCGCGACTTCTAGCTTGCCAGTGCCCAGTGTGGTCAGAAGGTAGATCCAGGCGCCTCGAAATGAGCTGTCAATTTGCGAACGCGAAGTGCATGTGCTGTTGGAAACACTTACCTCTGCTCGCTATATTGTGTGTTACGGCGCTGCTGTTAGCAAGCGATGTGTCAGTGCTGGATGCCGATAACACCCTTGACCATAGAGCTTCTTACAGTAAGAAATTCTATGCTCTTGACTGTCGGCCCTGGTAACGTAGTGGTTTAAGAAATTTTAAAGTGTCAGTTTCGATTTCAAGCCACAAAGCGGCACGTGGTTGAGCAGTGTACCACGACCATCCACCTTAGATCCATCGTGAAAAAACGCTGCAACAGGCTGTACAGTGAAATGCTGTACGGACCGAGCTAGCTATAGCATCAGGCTGGCAGTCTGATAGCGTCTTAGAAACGAACAAGGACTCCTGAGACCACGCATGTCGCGTCGGCGAGACGGAATCGCACTGTGGCGTGCTGAGTGAGTAAACTGTCAATTCTCGACGTGGCTCGAGTTTCCTGGCAGAAAAGGGTTCAGAAAGATGGAGGCTCTGAGAAGCGCCATAAAAACGTCAAACTGCACCTTTACAGCTATTTTGTAAACCACGTTTTACTCGCAAACCTCGTTGGGATTGCTTTCGTTGTTTCTGCAGCACTCACCAGCTTATAAGTTTCTGTGGTCGTCCAGTTTAGTTCTCAAATGAAACAGCCACAAATTTTATTCCTTCTACCACCGGCTTCTTGGCCAGCTTCAGTAGTGGGTATGTGCGATTACTTCGGTGGCGAACAAGTAAGAAACAGCATGCCCGCTGCTAGACTGGCAGCCGCCAACCGAGCGAGGTCCACCGAGACCTGATTAATCCAATGGCAGCGACGCACGGCAGCCTACCACTGCCGCCGGCTGCAGCGCTGGCCTTGCACCAGCAGCGACTGCCGCCGCCGCCACAGCTGCCACCGCCACCGCAGCTGCCACCGCCACCGCAGCTGCCACCACCACCTCTACATAGACCCCGAGGGAAGAAGAAGCCCAAGACTGCCAAATCTAAAGATACACCGAAACGGACGTCCTCAGAGATTCCGGCGCCTCCTTCTCCACCGTGGCCTATCCCGGACCGCCGCCGAAGACCGGGGCCCAACCCGGTGGTGATATTCTCGGTCGCTTTCGTGGTCATCGTCGCGCTGGCCGTGGCGTCCTTCTTCCAGGTGCACCCTTATTTGGATAATCCATCTTAACTTAGCCGTGTTCGATGTCCTGTGACTTCACCTCTAATCAGCCCGAAAGGTTAGCGATGGAGCTGGTCTTGAGCGTTTTCTTCGATATCCACGCTATACCCGAAGTTCACGCGTGCGAGGCGGTAGCCTCGTGTCCGTTTTCCAATAGGTTGTACTAGTTGTAGGTTGAATAAGTTATACTTGAGCTTGAAGGAAATGATAGCCGAGGTAAAAGGTTCAAACGAATAAAACATTTAAACCAACTCTTAAAAAGTTCAAGCAAGTGGAGGGGTCAGCAGTTCATTACAGATGTCTTTTCCTTTACACATGTCGGTATTACAGGAATTACAAATCCAGCTGATATGCACAGCGCGGTGGAAGTGCGGGAGACGTCAATCGTTGCCTCATAGCACGCATGGAGGGTGTCGGTGCCAGTAATGAAGACGAATCCTTGATCGACAGTTTCGTTCATGGGAGTGCTGGTAATGACGAGACGTGCAAAACATGACGAGATAAACTTTTAAGACTACACAGTGCACCTTAGCTTTGATTTCAAGTCGAATACTAGGTGTCCTGTGTTCTGACGGCGCAAGCATCAAAAACGTTTTGAAAGTCAGAGTATCTTCTAAAAGCAAAGTTGGGTCGTTGACCTGGCGAAATAATTACGCGATGTTCGACATTTCGGAATCCCCACTGAACCGTGCTTCACAATTCCCAACAAATCTTCTGTATACAACCCGAAGCTACAAACAGATAATGTTACTTAATCAGTTGCGCAGCTTGTCTTTGGTATGCTTTTTTCCTGCCCCGGCGTCCTTCCATCAAACGCTTGACTACGAAAAAGGCCCGTGTCACTTGTAGGGGAACACGTTTATTCTTTAATCACGCGGCAGCGTTGTGCGAAAGTGAGAACTAAGAATGTGGCCCCAGGATAATGCTACTCGAGTTCCGGGTTCACACTATTGGAAGTAAATAATTTTAGTTTAGCCTCAATGCGACGATATTGTACCGAGCACGCCCAACGTTGTTAGCACATTTGGTGGATCGTACACAAAATTTGATTATAAGAAGAAAAAAAAAATCGACAAAAGAACGTACAGTAAACTTACCACTGGGTTCCTATTTTTTTTCAACAATGCAAGTCACTTGTTCAGGCTCCACATCTCTGCTGAAATCGCCATGACCATAGGACATTAAACGCAAGTACCAGGCCCAGGTTGTCGAATACGAGAAGGAGCCGGCGCCAAGAGAGAGCAACTTCCGACTTGGAATTACGAAGCACAATGCGGCAACAATAGTGTAGCCAAGATTGTCTTAGACGAGTAGCGGTCAGAGAAAATAGTAATGTCTTCTTGCGTGCATTCGAAAGATAGGGACAAAAGCTTTTTGTGAGCAGTGCACTTGTCATGGCTTAACAACATTATGAACACGTAGCCCCTCACGAGCCTAAACTGAAATTGATTAAATTTTACTTTGACGTTTTCGTCTTCTTTGTCAGCGTATTACGTGCATTTAACTGTACAGTAGCACTGATGGCTACACCTTTGTGATGCTGTTGTTTAACGTAGATATCTTGGACACACTTCTTATAAAAAAGGAAAATCGTAAATAGTCTAACCAAAATTACGTGGCTACCGCCACCTTGACTGCAGATAGCGCAGCCGCATATTTCTTCGGCAATTTTCACACGCTACAGATGAATACAGCCTCGTGGATGACTCCACTTGCTCCGCATGCTGTCCTGACTACGCCTTAGTAGCGCACTAATACTGTAGCCGTATGGTATGTATGCCAGGTTGAAACTGAGTGTTCTGTGTGACCAACGCGGTGCCAGGTCCGTGAGCGCGTGGAGTCCGGTCCCGAAGCGCGCCGGGCCAGGCAGGCTGCAGCCGCCGCAGCGATCAAGTCCACCACCCAAGAGGACGAGCCGGCCACGACGATTCGGCTGACGGACAACACCGAGGAAGAGACGCTGCGCACCGCTGTCTTCCTGCCCAAGGCGCGCACGCGCACGCGCACACCAACCAAGAAAGGCCGTTGAATTTGTGGTCGATGTGTGCTTCCCGTACACGTCAACCCCTGCCACCATTTCTCATTAAAAAAGTGTTGCTCTGAGTCACAGTTAAAAGCCGCCCGGTGAAGGTTTCCAAGCAGCATACACGTATGCTACCTAATGCATGAATGTCATTGAACCACGCCTGACACACTAAAACGGAGAGTAAGCATGTTCCGGAGAAAGCAAATGTTCCGTAATTTGGCGCTAAGCCAGCGGCCAGTGTGTCTCACATTGTAGACTAGCACACGCAACTGCAGTTCAGTTTTCAGAAATTTGCAAGTCAAATTTTATTCATTTAGCCTATCCACCTGAGCCTTGGCCTATCCCCATGGTGGCTATGAATCACGAGTTGAGAGGACCGGTTTCCCGGCGTGGCTGTCGCATTCTTCTAGGGGCTGAATTTTAAAAGCCGAGATTTACCGAGATTTCAACCCAATTCAGTTTAATTTCGGTGCAAGTTACCCAAGGTGGTCAGAGTGAGCCCGGAGCCGTCCAGTAGTACGTCTCATAACTCGGCTATTGCTTTGGGACGTTTAACCCCAACAAGCAACCGATGCACCCGTCTGTCAATAGCCATACGCGAATATAGACTACCTCCGTTAATTCGACCCTGATGGGATTTACAAAATTGATCAAATTATCAGGCGGGATGCAGAAAAAACAGCAAGACAGACAACTGATTCATTTGGCGGTATTTGCTCTATTCTAACATGCCCCGGAATCAAGCGCGCGCCCATTTTCAATGTGTCCAATGTAGAAAATAAATCTAAGAATGACATTAACGCTCCTAAACGAAGTAGAAATCCCACGCGCAGCCGATTTTTAGCAAAAAAAGTTGTTGCACAATGGCGGCCGGTTTTCTAAAGTCAGCTTTACCGCATGGATGGTTGCAAAAACTTTATTATGGTGCATTGGGTCGCACTAGTCTCCTAGCCCGAAGCGGGCCGCTCCCACGTTGGGGTCGAAAGGCCTAGCCTATCAGCCGCTTCGCGAGCCCTTTGGACTGCCCATAGCTGTTCATCTAATGTGAGACTGCGTAGAGCTGCATCCAAGCGCTCTTCAGTGTTGTCCTTGTCGCTGTGTAACGCGGAGCAACGCCAGAGCATATGACTAAGATCTATGGTGTCGTTACATTTATCGCATGTTGTAGGAGTAGAGATCTCCGGATAGATCTTGTTGATTAATAGCGTAGTTCTTGTTTGTAAGAGCATTAGCGTAATGGCCTGAGCTCTATTTACTCTACTGTACGGAGGGGGGAAGACTCTGCGTTCTATGTACCGCATGATTTTGTAAAATTAGCTTTGCCCTAATACAGACGTGTTATGGGGCAAAGCATACGACTCTTGCGAAGACTGTTTTGATTCTGTGTCCGACTGCACCGTGCTGGCAAAACGGCTCAAATTTCTTTAAAATGGCAAAGCGTGCTTTAGAATCAGGTAAATACCGTATTAAGACATTGTGAGCTACGGTTATTGCTTGAAATGCTTCCTAGGGCGGGCCGAAAATAGACGTCTTCGACGAGATATGACGCATGTTTGATGCATTCACTGTCCCCTAAGCTCCGTCGAGACGGACGCTGCCACTAAAGGGTTCGCTATCAGGGACCTTACAGGGGTCAGCCGCGTGCTTGCTGACTGGTCAAGGTCGAATTATCCGACGAAGGCCCATTTTAGGATCAAAATAACGAAAGTTTGGACCCATAGAAATGCATGGGCGCCGGTCCTGCATTTCCTGCAGCGAGCTTGAACCCCGCATTTATTACTTTTATTGCGATAGCAATTATATGGACACTTCAACCAGATTTCTGCCGTCGTCGTCGCCGTCGCCGTCACCGTCGCCGTCGCCGTCACCGTCGTCGTCGCCGTCACCGTGAGGTTCCCTATAGATAAAATCTTCGCCGCGCGCCGTATGCCCGAGCGGAAGCGTGCGGGGACGCCCGCTATCACGGAGAGCGAACGCACTCAATCTCCCACGCGCAAGCAAGGAAGCGGGAAGCCAAAGCCAGCGCCGGAGGGAGCGGGGGGGGGGGGGGGGGGGGCGCACTTATACTCTGCCAACAACCGCGCTCGGCGCTCGCCCGCACCGTCTCTTATCTCCACACCGCTCTGACCTTTATGCGCCGTGCATTCGCCGCTCAGTTTCCGTTGAAGCGATAGACCGCACGTATCCTTCGCCCGCTGCGGCGTATGCTTGCTGCCAGCGTTTTGACAGTCGTTGTCTGCAGTAATTCAATGTGATCTATTCGTGTTTGTTTTAGCGCGCTCACACCACGCTTGTTCAATCAGTTCGTAATAGTCGGGCCACATTCTCCAACGCACGCTACACATGCAATGCTGCCGGGGTCGGCAGTGCAGCGCTACAGGTGTGTCCCTTCGCACGCGCTGCCCACGGGAAGCGCTTCTCATCAACACCACCGTTTCACACGCGCCTTCTCGTGGTCATCGAGTCTCTCTTCATGTCGGTCTACTTACGCCACAGCACACCTGCTTACTTAATCAGCTCATGTTTATTACAATTCATATTGCTCCCAAAGCCGCTCACCTTACTTCGTATGACATTGCTGTGTTGCTATCGCATCCATTGCTTCGCCCTTAGGGCGAAACGGTGACATTTTTTTTTCGACCACATTTTCTCTCGGTGTTCTTGACACCAGCGGCGGTATAGTCATCACTCGTAATGCAAGCATCCCTTTCGCGTGCAGCTTGTAGCTCCCTCAGTTTAGACGCTTTAACGGCCTCCCGGTTCTGTCTCGCGCTTGGAGCTCGGTACGAATTTGAACCCTCTAGCCATACAGATGGTCCCAAGACAAATGACTGTTTGGTGTGCAACTGGTGGTGTGCTATTAGAGAATGGTACACAACAAATCTCGCCTATAATCTTCATCGTCGAGCTAGTGCTCAAAACACGGATTCCGATCCACGAGAAGGGGAAAATGTACGTAACAATCGCAGGATAACGTTCTTTCAATGGGGGAAGCAATACTGCCTCCAGAGCAAGTCAGTGTAAATGGATGAAAAGAGTCGCCACTGTTCCCTCTCACAAAGAACAACACGAAGCAGTAATCATAAAGCACTGCTTGTTGCCAGTGTCTCTGGGCAGCACAAATGGTGCGTCATGAAAATTTTGCATATCACCGAGCACTACGAACAGCTAGGCGTCGTATACCCGTTCTAACACACATCCAGTCCGTGCCTATATAAGCTCAGACCACAACTTCAAAAGTGTCACTCGGGACCTTCCGTTCATGCCAAAAATAAAAGTATATTCATCCTACCGCCTATGACTAAGCTCCGTTGGTTACGCTGGTGCAAGTTGGAATCAGCTAGCGCAAGACAGGGGTAACTGGAGATCACTGGGTGAGGCCTTCGTCTTGCAGTGGACATAAAATAGGCTGATGATGATGAGAGACGCCACATATCCGCAGCATGAGACTTGCCCAAGGAGATATGCAAAAATGTACGAGTTAAGATAAGGACATGGACGTTCATTCTGATGTTCATGCTACCGGGCATTCTGATGGCGTACCACACATCATAGGAAAGTGAAAATAAAAGCCTCTTGCGGTGTCTCAAAAATGTGCTTCTTCAACAGGCAACACCAGACCTTTTACTTTTCAGATAGCTACGAGTTCATATGTAACTGAAGCGTCCGCGAACACGTGACTAGAAGCCATATGTTCATGTTGCAAGCTTGAAACAGTAAAAAGTAGCATGCTACTAGGCGCCACGTTCATGCGCCTATACAAAGTTTTGATTCGCTACATATGACAGCAGCACTAATAACGTCTATGCGTACCTTGCAAATGGATACTGTCTTTATATCCAGCTTGTGACGACGTCATTGCAGGCAATCGCCTAGATCTATCATGTCAACAGCGTGGACATGTTCACAAAACATTTGTAAGTTGCCACGAATAATAAGCGGCAAATAAAAATGCGTACTATTGCAGGGCTTTACAGTGCATCTCGCTCACTTTCAAAACAACTCGCACAATGTATAGGTAAGAAACACAGAAGCACGGAATATCTCTAATATGCACAGATACATAGTAACTAATCCGGTTGTGGCTCGTATAGGAGCTGTCCAGGCACTTGTACCACACGAAAGCACTGAAGTTCATAGCTATATCGCAGTGTCTACTCTTGAAGGCACTAGAGAGTTCACAGTAGATTCTCGATGTTGCTTCGGCTAGAGCGAAGCAACATTGTTGCGCCTGGTTTAGATTCACAAAAGCTCAATCTCAAATGTCATCCCGTCATAGAGCGCGAGAAGTATGCGTGCCGCTAAGACACACGTGCAAGTTTCACGAGTCCGATAAAAGCGATAATATCGTCAGCATCTCTACGTCACGTTTCTTTTTTGATGCTTCTAAGTCAAAAGTTCGTGGTATTGGGCGCTTTAGGGCTAGGGCATTTGCAAGCGCCTCGACACCTCCTGCACCCAACTGCATTCCTCGGAGCGCCAGTTGAAGAAAACGTCGTGGTGTGTGCTGCTGTCGACGTAAACGGCCTTGGTGTCGCCGAAGGATGACCAAGGCACTTTCCTGCAATGTAAATTGAGAATTTACTGAGAGGCTAAAAAAATGTCACAGTTTCGCCCTAAGGGCGAAGCAATGAATGCGATAGCAACACAGCAATGTCATACGAAGTAAGGCTTTGGTAGCAATATGAATTGTAGTAAACATGAGCTGATTAAGTAAGCAGGTGTGCTGCGGCGTAAGTAGACCGACATGAAGAGAGACTCGATGACCACGAGAAGGCGCGTGTGAAACGGTGGTGTTGATGAGAAGCGCTGCCCGTGGGCAGCGCGTGCGAAGGGACACACCTGTAGCGCTGCACTGCCGATCCGGGCAGCATTGCATGCGTAGCGTGCGTTGGAAAATGCGGCCCGACTATTACTAACTGTGGTGTGAGCGCGCACAAACATGAATAGATCACACTGAATGACTGCAGACGACTGTCAGAACGCTGGCAGCAAGCGCATATACGCCGCAGCGGGCGAAGGTACGTGCGGTCTATCGCTTCAACGGAAACTGAGCGGCGAATGCACAGCGCATAAAGGTCAGAGCCGTGTGGAGATAAGAGACGGTGCGAGCGAGCGACGAGCGCGGTTGTTGGCAGAGTAGAAATGCGCCCCCCCCCCCCCCCCTCCGCTCCCTCCGGCGCTCGCTTCCCGCTTCGGCGCGCGGCGAAGATTTTATCTATACGGAACCTCACGGCGACGGCGACGCCGACGGCAGAAATCCGGTGGAAGTGTCCATATAATTGCTATCGCAATAAAAAATAAATTTAAAACCAAGTTCTTTGTTACTTTGAGTGTAAGAACTTTGCCCCATGAAAGTCTTATGTTCTGCACCCTTTATTGTTATCGGTAAAAGCACGCGAGGTGTCAATTGCTTTATACACAGCAGGGCCGAAAGAGCATAATGAGGCTTTGCAAAACAGGCGCGCCGCATGCAACCCAATGAAAGACGAGTCTAAGCGATGTCCACATCCCAACGTTGCGAATCTTTAACGAACGTCTTTGTCGCTTGCGTGGGTGAAACTCAATACCCTTGCACTCTCGGTCGTTATATTAGTTGTTAACGAAATAGTAGACTTGAAATAACTGCATTATCTTAAAGCCATAAAATGCTGTAACCGAAAAGTCTCTTATAAATGACACTTGTAGTTCTCGAGGAATGAAACGCAATTATTTGAGCGCTCTGCCTTCGGCATATGTTACACCATGCGAAGCATTCATGCATCGAGAGATATGCGAAATCATATGAGTCGGTTCACTAAAACTAACTCCTCGCAAAGCTTGTTTTATCCACAAATGTGCAATCCAAAAATGGTGTCATATACGTACCAAAGACCGTAGGCTCACACTATCGCGTTTTACATCGTTGAATCCTGTGCATATAGAGTGCAGTGTTGAACCAGTCACAGCACCCGCCGTGGTTGCTCAGTGGCTATGGTGTTGGGCTGCTGAGCACGAGGACGCGGGATCGAATCCCGGGCATTGGAAGCCGCATTTAGAGGGGGACGAAATGCGAAAACGCTCGTGTACTTAGATTTAGGTGCATGTTGAAGAACGCCAGGTGGTCCAAATTTCCGGAGTCTCCCACTACGGCGTTCCTCATAATCAGATCGTGGGTATGGCACGTAAAACCCCATAATTTAATTTTTTTAACCAGTCACAACTTAGGAGTTGCTTCGAAATAATGGCAATCATCGTAGTTTGCGGATTGTGTTATATATCCAAAAGGCTGTAGTTACTATACAGCAGCGTAAACCGGACTTAATTCTGGAATAGTATTTTCCTCGTGAATGCCAGTTTTTTCTCATTATCTTGACAAAATGGGGGGAGGGGGGGAGAGGGGGTAAATTTACGCAGTTGCGTAAATTAAATTACGCAACTGCGTCGCCGCAAGCCTTCGTTCTTCTTTGAAGAAAAAGGTGACTCACCCGCTCTTCGCGAAAGCGATGGTGTCGCTCAAGTTCATCATCGGTCTGTAAGCTTGGCGTTTCACGTTCCCGTACACAAAGGCAACGCCTCCCACCTTGGTGATCGCCGACGCCATCTCCACCAGGGGGCAGTAGTAGATGGCGTCGACTAGAAAGTCCACGATGCCAGCGTTCCTTTTGAGCGATTCCGTGGCGCTCTCTGGCAACTCGTCGAACAGCTTCGGTGCGTTCCGCGTCGTGAAGAAGTGCGCGAGGCGTCCGATCACATGCCGGGGCTCCATGTTCTCGGAGATACCTTCGGACTTGGCTATCTCGTCGTCGAACAGCGCTTGACCTTCTTCCCTGCTGTAACCACACAGGACGCTCACGTTTTTCAGTGGTCTCAACGGCATCGCGCTCCATGGCGCGACGGACGCGAGAGACGGAGGCCCCGACTCGGTGTTGTTGTCCAGGTTCGGAACGAAGCGAAGTGGCAGCTTCATCTTCACGCTAGCCTCCAGCAGCGTCGACGCGTTGACATTCCTCAGGCACTGCACGAGTGCGGTCGCACTGGCGGTTTTCGACACGCGTGCGCATTCTTTTAGGTTTGCCGCGATCATCTCGGCGTTGTCCATGCCGCTGTTTCGAGGAAGCAAAGACCCAGCCACCAATCCGTGCAAGATGAGTCGCTTGAAGAATCCCGCCATCTGAAACTTCGGCGACAGCAGGTCCAGCGAAAGCAACATGCCACCGGAGCCCACGCCCAGGCCAACCATCGTCGTAGGATCGCCATGGAAGGCTGCGACGTTGGCGCGAAGCCACGACAGGGCCATGACGAGGTCGCTGAACCCGGCGTTGCTCGGCATGTCTTCCCAAGGGGTTCGCAGGAAGCCGAATACGCCGAGCCTGAAGTTGATCGCCACCACGACGACATCTGCGGAAGCTATCTCTCGGCAGGCATTTTCGTCGTCGGACACGTGTCCTTTCTGGAACCATTCGGACGAGACGACCACCAGGACCGTCTTGAGCGACTCTTCGCGCGTGCACAGGAAGGGTGTCCAGATGGAAAGCGTCAGGCATTCCTCGTCCATGTACGGCGGCGTCTGATTGGTCGAAGGCTGATAGCAATGTGGCCCGTGCTGGTTGGCTCGGAACGTTCCCTTCGCTCGTGCGAAACAAATTACAGGTAAAGGAAAAGGCGTTAGCGACCGAGGTCTCGTACATTAGGGAACAAGTGAACTGCGTTGTCCCAAGTTCAACGAGTAAACCTTGCCTCTTTAATAAAGTACGCTTTCAGGAGCCCTCTCTACCTTCTTCCATATTCGCTGTACGTTCAAGCTATATTATGCGTACATACTAGGTCATGACACAATGTGTAAAATGCTAAATATACGTAGACTTTTCATTTTCACAACTGCGCAGCGTTCTTTGTTGACAAACTTATCGTACGTTCTAATATCTCCACCTTTTACTCGAACGCAATCCCTTGACGAAGCGATGAAGTATCCCAACCAGTCATTTGAAAATTTATGGAAATTTATGATACGATGACACACTTGTTTAGAGCTGGGGAATAGTGTGCTGTAGATTGGTTTTTCACCGTCTGCCGAAGGTTACGTACACCGAATACCACCGGCTGCTACACTGGGCAGTAGGCGGCGCGAAAGGTTTAGGTACGCCTTTGCGGTTGGACTCGACGACTGCTTGCACTCGCCTCGCTCAGGGCGCGAATGCCGATAAATTTGATTTGTGCAGTTCATTTGCATAGTGGAAGTACAAGCAGCAGCGGACAACCTACATAATCCGCGTACGCTCTAATAAGTAAGTTGTCTCGAACCAGTAACCTCCAGTATCGATTCAAGTCTAGGCGAGTTGGTGCCTTATCTAGGCTTTGCAAAAACATCGCCATAGACGTGGACAAAAAAACGAGAAGCTCAGGACGCGAACGCTGTTTTCGTTTTTATTGCGATAGCAATTATATGGACACTCAAAAGCAGATTTCTGCCGTCGGCGTCGCCGTCGCCGTCGGCGTCGCCGTCGCCGTCGCCGTCGCCGTCGCCGTCGCCGTGAGGTTCCGTATGACGTCATTTGGAGATGAAATCGTCGCCGCGCGCCGAACGCTGTATGTGCGAGTGAAAGGGCGCGAGGGGCGCGTCTTTCACGGGGAGTGAACGCACGGCGGAGAACAAACGCGCGTTCTGCGCCGTGCTCGCTTAAGGGCTGCAGAAGTAGGCGTCTCTTTTCTCCTTTACAATCACCATATATGTAGAGCAAACGCGCCTTCTTCGGACGCGCGAGAGGCGGTGGGGGAGGGGGAGGGAAGGGAGGCGACGTTTAGCTGCGGCACCAAGTGCCTATTTATATCAGAGGCTCCAGCAACAGTCACCAACGCCGCACGCATTTTGAGCTAACGCGGGCAAAACGCCGATGGCGTCGACAACAGTTCTGCGTGTTGTTGCTACCAAAGCCGCTCACCTTACTTCGTATGACATTGCTGTGTTGCTATCGCATTCATTGCTTCGCCCTTAGGGCGAAACTGTGACATTTTCTGACAACTAAAGACTGTGCTCAGGTAAGTATACGTGAAAGGACTGTAACAACATACGAAAACAATATATAAGAGATAACCATCTAAAAACACATTCAGCAAACACTGATGATTGGTGCGAACAAGTGGCGCCAGAAGAGGCTCATTAATCGCCACTGAAACTCAAACAATTAAGCAGATACATTGCTTCCTTGTAGGCGATCGACACGGGCTTGACGCAATTACGTATTACCATTAACTAAAAAAGTCTTATTCGGGCTTTGGGACACACTGTCACACAGGACAATGCAAGGTCCAAATACTACCCTTTCTCATTCATAACGTTGAGCGCATGCTAATGAAGGCTAGTGTCGTCACCTTCTGGTTCTTTATCCACAGGTTGTGGGCCGCTTTATCGAAACATAGAACTACGGTTGATGTCACAAAACGGCAGAAGGCGCAAACGTGCGCCTGGAAACACCGCTCGCACGATATAATAGGTGTGCAGGAGTCTGCGCATAAATGGCAAATACGAAACAACCCAGTGTACGTAGCAAAAAGATGCATTCAGAATTTTTGCTGATATGTGTTATCGCCGCGTTATAAGTGCCAGGTGGCAGCTGCTCTGCAGGGCCATTCCGTAAACGCTCTTTTGTTTTGGCTTGAGCGTTAACATTTTGTTTCCTCCTGCACATTGATGTATTGAGAACAAGAGTGGAATTACAGGCATGTCGGTCTCGTCGGCGTAATTGAAGCGGTTGCCGCCACTCGTCGACCTGCCGTAAGGAATGCCGAAGAACTGCCGGACTTGCTTTTTGCCGGCGCCTACGTTGCCGGAACTTCGCGAGCCCTGAATCTCGCCGCTGTCGATCCACACGCTCAGCTGTTGGGCGTCCGTGCACTCGGATGTTTTGTGCGTGGTGATACGGCCGGCGTTCGACGACGTTGTCCCGCCGCTCGACTTCCTCCTCGGGTTCCGGGAACGCGGCCACATGAAGTACGCGGACAGCAGAAAGATGAACACGAACAGCATCAAAGAGCCGCCGATGGTTACCACGTGATTCCTGCGAGGGAACGCGTGAGACATCGAGGCTAATTGAAATTGAAATTGAATTTTATTTCTCGTTCATTCAAACGAGGGTAGGCTGAGACTAAAGGCATAGAGCCTGACAAAGGTCTCAGCCCCCACGAACGACAGGGTTGACAGCAGATCACACACATATGCACAAGTTTGCGCGTTACAACAGCGTTGGTTACAGTGAAAGTTCATGGTTGCACTGTCCACGGTCATTAGACCCTTCCATTTTATATAAAAAAGTACAGCAACAGCTAAGTACAACTAGGCATTTCAGATTCTAATGGTGCACAAAAAAATGTCAGCGAATTTATAGAGTAATATAGAGTAACGACATGCGCCAGAAAAAAAAAAGAAACACATCCTGATTGTGTGCCAAAAATTAAAAAAATTAAACATAAATAAAAAGTGAAAACAGGACCTGGATGCAAAACATATTTGTGTTAATATTAAACGCAAAAATATGACATGAAATCACATCATGTGGATCCTGCAAAAAAATTACATGTAATTCATGGCAGAAACATTTTTCGATTAATGCACTCATTTATTCAATGTTAAAGTATATATCTTCCCTATCTAACCAATCTCGTATTTCTTTTTTAAATGTCTTTAAAGAAATCTTTAAGGATACAGATGCACTGAATCTGTTCGTTATTTTTGTGGACTGATAGAGAAATGTTTGTTTCCCGTAATTGGTCCTTGCTTTTGGTGTGCGTCGTGTGCTGTGTCGCAAGAAGTATCCGGAGAGGTTACGTTCACTACATTGTGCGCCTGCGTTTCCCTTTCGGATTTCTAGAAGAATTTGCATATAATATATTCTGTCCGCACGCAGGAATCAGCTGCGGAACTAGCTACGAATGACGCGAAAATACATGCGCGTGCCTAAGGACACTCTTCAGTCCGCATTGCGGCAGATCTGCTCCTGCAATGCTAGATCTGTGTCATTCTTAAATAGGCATGCCAGTAGACCAAAATCCTTAGGTGTAGCGCGCCCGTGCGACAAACCTGCAACCATACGCCCGCAAACTCATTCGTGAGTCGACTCACTCATACTGCGTGACCCGTGAGGCTGAGTAGAATTTCGTGGCTGATAGTAGAAGTTCGGTGAGTCTGAGTCGGAGGGAGGGCCAGGTTCAGTAGATTGTTGGCGAGTGTGATTCCGAGTGAGCTCGACTGAGTGAGGGCATTAGGCAAAAAATAAATTTTGTGATTGAGTCTGAGTCGTTATCTCGCCGACCTATGCTCAATTGAAAAAAAAAAAAAAAAAAAAAAAAAGCCGGGGAAATCGTGGCGACGGCGGCAACG
Organism: Dermacentor silvarum; assembly: GCF_013339745.2. Classification (NCBI taxonomy): domain Eukaryota; kingdom Metazoa; phylum Arthropoda; class Arachnida; order Ixodida; family Ixodidae; genus Dermacentor; species Dermacentor silvarum. Next base: position 211,549,206 of record NC_051156.1, on the reverse strand, counting down.
TGGGAAGTTTATCCAAGCGGCGCGCCACATGCTTCGAACGACTGTATAAAGAAAAAAAAAAAAAAAAAAAAAAGAGGACCTAACCTCGAGGCCGCCGCGTTATCGGGCGCACAGCGCTCGGATTCACGCTGCATCCTCAAGGTCAGTGTACATACAGCCTCTCTCTCGCACGCACGCGTTCACTCGACCTTCACTCTCAGCACCACGCACGCATGTTGCTTAATTTAAGCGTCGGCACTGGTGTCTTGCGCGAATGCAGCACTGGCGTTCAGAGGGAATGACGGCAAATGTCGAAGTTACGGCCAGTAGTCACGGTTATGCACTGGCCCTGCTGCGTGCGCATCTAAGCGTGGCAATTTTTTATCCCGATTCGTACTCCTCTTGCATCTTTGAAGCAACCGCGGACCTTCGAAATTGTCAGTGTAGATCTCTATCTTCGAGAACGGTGAGGTAAGCCCGACCTCTGGCAGTGCTCTCCTGTTTCGTAGTCAAGTTAGGCTCTCCCTTGTTAATTTAGGCTCTTTTACACTGACTTCATGGCGCATACTATTTTTCTTGCGACGCCATTTTGGCGAGCATGCTGCACAACATCAGCAAAAACTTAGTTAACCGATTGAACAGCTACTATTTTCCTGGTGTTACTTTCTTTTTGGAACCTTTCCGATAACCTTCTTTCTGCGACGTACCTTCAGCTCTGCGTTCAAAGATCGCAATGCATGCTCATGATGTGGTAATTTCTGTTATAGTTGACTTGTGGACATTGTGATGCACAGAACGCAAAGGTGCTTGGTCGTATATATATTCAATACTGCGTCATTTTTCTTCAAAATTTGTTGTTTGGCATCCCTGTGCATGTGCTCTATATCAGACTTCATCTTTTTTTTTTATTGTTTTAATATATGAACGTGAAAAAAATGTTATGTCTGCAATGTTATGTCGTTAAATTGCAATGTGCCATTTATGAAGAAAAACCACTTAAGTGACCATAATATTTTCTGTTTACAAATACCAATATGAGCGCGTTTATACGCCTCAGTAGGCTACTTTATGCGGATTTGCACGTACTCAGTACGGATGACGATAAAATAGAACACTAGAAATGTGGAGCGCAGATACGGACGCGTCGAGGTGCCGCACCATGTGCCTCTAGCGACGCCACTGCCTGCTAAGATGGCTGCTGAGATGCCTGGTGTAGCTCTATAACATTAAACTTCACTAATTTAATAAATCAAAGCGCGTTGAATCCTAACTGAACCGGTATATATTTTTTTTCGGCTCGACGGCCTGGGTTTGATTATCAGTAAACGCTGGTGAGTGTGAATGTACGTCGTTATGAGCGCGAGCGAGTATACGTGTGAGTGTGAGCAGAAGAGTGTGCAAGTCAGTGCGTGGCAGTGCATGTTTGCAGAGGTGAGTGTAAACATGACTTTGAAGCGAGCTCTGATATTGCTCCGTATCAGTGATCATTTTACAGTGAGCTAGCAGGTAATTGACACGAGTTATAAGCCGGTGAGCTCGAGTAAAATGAGTTAGCGGGCGATTCCATGACATTAAATGGACTCTGGTCCCATAATTCCGTTAGTACGAGTTTGTCAGTAATTACCCGAAAACGAGTGAGCCCGCGAGTGAGTGTAGTTCCGCGAGCATAAGTGGGCCTGCCTCAGTCTGATTCTAGTGAGTCTGAGCACGAGTGAACCTATCTTAGTCTGGTCTTGGCGAGCCTGAGTTCGAGTGAGCCCGGTTGAGTAGATTTTTTTGCGAGTCTGAGTGCGAGGGAGCCCGGCTGTGTTGAACTTTGACGAGTTTGAGGCCCGAGTGATCCCGACGCAAAGAAACAAACAAAAAGAAATGTATATCTTGTTAGCAAGTCTGAGTGAGTTTCGTTTATTTTGCCGACTAGTCAACTTGTCGGCTAGTTAACCAATCCGACGTGCATCAATACTCGACTAAAGAAAGCTAAGTTGCATCCGTAAAATTACGCTTCAGCAATATCAAAGCGGTCATTAACCACGAGAGGAGCTCTGTTAGGCTCGTAAACACTACAATGACAGATGGGCGGAGACGCCGACGTGAACTTTCCGCACAGTGGAGCTCACGTCAACGTCAGGCATTTCTCCAGCGTGCACGCGGGTCTATTTAAGCAATCATATGTAGATCAGTGCTGCATTCTTAATAAATTGAAGATACAACTTCGGGACTATTTGCAACGTATCCTGCCACAAAACTGCCCAAAATATAGTTTTCATGGAACGTCGACGACGCAAAATTTCACCGTGCTAGTATCCGACGATTGCGGCCATGATGGCGTCAGTGTACCGCAATGCACAATGTTGTGCTTTTTGATGAAGGCCATTTTTTACCGTAATATCACTGTTACCGTCACTCGGCGTGAGACACGCCTGCTGTTCTGTCGTGTTTCTTGTTTACGTGGCTTGTCGACGTGCCAGTGCCACAAGATGGCGGCCACGATGACGTCAATACAAACCATCTATACCGGCAAGAATCCTCGAAATCCACCATGTCAGGCTGACGCTTCGTAGCGAAATTGAAAGGAAGGAGGAATGTTAAATTCTGCGGTTTTATATATGGTGCCATAATTAACCATGATCTGATTATGAGACACGCCGTATTGTGGGACACCGCAATTATTTTCACCACCTGGGATTCTTTAACGTGCACTTAAATCTAAATACATTAGCGTTCTTGCATTATATCGCCACCGAACTGCCACCGCCCCGGACAGGACCAAACCCGTGACCTTGAACTTAAAAGCGCAATGCTGTAGCCACTAACCTAACCCGGTGGATGAAAGAGAAAAAGGGATAGCCTTCGTTTCCTCCTCTAGTTATCGATACCATTTTCTGCGAAGTAAATGAAACTAATGCTTTAGAAAGGGTACCCCACTAGTATTGTTAAGCCAGTAGTAGTTGCCCTGAAGAAAACAAATCCCTTTGTCGGAACGATGTTGATGTTGTCTGGCTTTTTATAGTGTTTTTTAACAGGCCGAGACAAAGCTTTCAGGCGCATAATGTTCGAGAAATCCACACAATATAGAACGCGCTTGGATGCCCCAGAAAGATCTATAGGATCCGTCCAGCCAATCATACAGAAGTCTGATTGGGTGGACGCTCCATCTGCGTGAAGCATGCACGACCTAGTTAACCGTGTGTGTGATTCACGCATCTGTCGTCGCACTTCGTCGTATCACACTTTGTGCTGGTCTTCGCTGCTCTGAAATTTTACGGTATATTCTTTTTTTTATTTATTTAAAAAATTTTTACTGCTTGATGGGCCTGGTCCTCTGGCGGCCATCTGCAGCCGTTGTGATAACCCTCAGCTTGCGCGCTAAGCCTTACCCTCACCGTCTGCCACCCACTCTATCCAATCACAACATGTTCCGTACCAAACTGTATTATTTATCAGCCCATACATCGCCCACCTATCTTATCTATCTATCTATCTATCTATCTATCTATCTATCTATCTATCTATCTATCTATCTATCTATCTATCTATCTATCTATCTATCTATCTATATCTATCTATCTATCTATCTATCTATCTATCTATCTATCTATCTATCTATCTATCTATCTATCTATCTATCTATCTATCTATCTATCTATCTATCTATCTATCTATCTAATCTCAAGCACTTGCCCTGTCTTGCCGCTAAACGTGGTCACAGGCTGCGTCGTGGGGCGTCGTCTGAGGCGCTCTGGAGTGCCACCGGGTGTCGGAGCACGCGGCCTCACGTGGTGCACCGGCGTCACCGGTTTGGCGAACACGGCCTTTTTGGTCCCCTCGGTGCTCGAGCGGACGTTGAACTGGCACTGCACGCGAGAAACGCAGCCGTAGTGCGCGGGCTTGGCGGGGACTGTTCAATGGGAAAAAAAAAATGTATGTATTAACGCGATAGCGCGCCGTGTCGCAGAAAATCCGGCGTTGGTGTCGGCGGGGGCACGCCGGCGTCGGTGGCTTAGAAAATCATCCCGAACCACCCCGATCGCGCAGACGCTGCGCGTATTTATTTATTTATTTATTTATTTATTTATTTATTTATTTATTTATTTATTTATTTATTATTTATTTATTTATTTATTTATTTATTTATTTATTTATTTATTTATTTATTTACTAAAGTGACGTTTCCTCTGGCTCGTGCGCTCGCGTCCTTTCTCGTTGATGAACCCTCCTCACTATGCACAAACTCGCCCAGCGAACCAACCTACTGAACAGAGGGGGGTTACGCTGTCTACTTGTTAATAGTTTTAACGTGGTTTGCAAGACAAGTCGATCATGAACATGGCATCACGTCTAACCAACCAGATGCCTCATAACACTAACCAAGGGAGTTAATTAATGTGTGTTGCCAGCAGCGTATATATCAGCTTGTGTACCGGGAAGATCACGCTTGATTTTGCCAATTACGCCTCGATAATTTCTGGCCATTCTTGAAATTTATTTGCGCGTCATAAAGCAACTCTGGGGTAGTAATATTAGAGGTCTATATAGATTAATTTTGGCCACCTGCGGTTATGACAAGTACCCGAACACTGTACACAAGTGTACTACACTGACTCCGCGTGCATACCCATAGATTCCAATAAACGGACCATATGCTTAGAGTTCTGAAGCGAATTTTTTAAAACTGTGTCGTGAAAACGAAGATGAAGCGAGACCAGAGCGCGTGCTTGATACAATAGCTGTGTCGCTGCTCCAAAACTTCAGCGTGTTACAAGGTGAATAAACACCTTAACATTTTGGTGGTGGATGCTAGGTGCTGGGTACTACTACCTCACGCTGGAGCTCCTAAGCTGGACATTGACGCCGACCCGGCTAGTGCTACCATGTCGACCGACACTCCTGGGCCACCAACGCCGTCGACTCGAAGATGATCTGCGTCACTACCCACCGTTAGCGCGACACCGCCGTCAGCTGCACCGTCGGTACTGATGTGGAGGACATGGCTGGCCTCTTAACGATTAAGCAGCCTTAGTAAGTGGGACAATTCTGTCAAATTAACGAACGTCATCTTCTACCTCACGGACGATGCGCACCTATGGTTTTATAACCAAGCAGCATATATACCAGCTTGTTCTGCGATGAAGGTTGCCTTTGACAACCTGTGTGGCAGCAGTGCCGTAGCTACGCGCACGCACTCGCTCGTGAGGAGATTCTGCTGCTGTGTTACAGCGCCAAGCAGTGCAGACGTTTTGCTGGTGGTTTACGGGACCAAGAAAACCGGACATAAACGCCAAAAAGCCAGAAAACTATATAGAACAGCTAAAACAGAAATAATTTTCCTACGCAAGTTTCTTATCTGTTATGAAATAAACATTTAACAAAAAAATCAAAATAACGATTAACACGCTCATTTTACGCTAAATAGCTTCCAGTTGCTTACATTCCAGACTACATGCAGATGCGCAGTTAAAAATGTGTGCTTTGGCCCCGTAGCTTTGGCTGCGCTGCGACAGAAAGTTGTCGCCGGGTATTGCTATACGAAGACGTAATGTGCAACAACGTTAATCCGACCCGGACGGAAGCTGACAAAAGTAACCAGGTTCTTAGGTGCACTAAGGAAGTAACATTTCAGATGCTTCTCACCGAAAACCCAGCCAGTGTTGCAGCTGTTGTTAAGTACTGCAAAAACTGTGACGATGTGCGCCGCAAAAAGAGGTTTCACTACCCCCGCCATTCCTCAAGTCGCATCTGTCCAGCTTAGCGCTTGCTCCTGGCAAAAATGGCCTCCGGTGAACTCCCCCCCCCCCCCCCCCCTTCCTCTTCCGATCATGGCGTTTATACACCAGGAAGCGGAGCGCCAGCTTTCAACGCTACCTCTTCCTCGGAACCTGCACAACCCCTGCCTCAGAACGCGTGAGTGGCCGCCCTGCTGACCAATGCCGAAATACCTGCCGGAATCACATCGCCCCGCTTTGCATATGGACACGCCCACTAGTTTATCTTTTTCCGGCGACCATCTATCCCCGGATAACTGCTCCAAAGTTATCGCTCGGCGCAAGACGCCCTTTCATGTATCGGAACTTTCTCGAATGTTGTCACTGATTCTATAAGGAAACAATCTGGTCTGTGCGTGACGCGAATAGACATTCTAGAACGTACACGAGCACGCTGGAATCTACGATGATTGACCCCTAGATCAGATTTCGACTATCGACGACTGCGCTCGCCGCTATCGTTCTGTTTTGGGTGTTACTTGATCTTCTAGGCATACGTTCACCCAATAAAGAATTGGATTAGTGAACCATAGTTTTAGCACTGTCTCTATCTTCACCGTCACTACAACTTGTCAGTATTAATTACCAAAGTGCCAGATACCGGCTCCCGTGGCGCGTCCCGCGCCTCTGTTTTCCCGCGCAGCGGATGCGTGGCGCCTGAGATGACAGCGGAAAAATGTGCTTTTCTTGCGGTTTTGCTGGAGACTTCGCTCACCATTGCCGTCGCCAGTTCCAGCCTTCTCGCGACATCGTTAAAACAGCCGAATTGAGCTGCAGCATGAAACTAAGGATTCACGTAGAAACTAAGCGATTACGCAGAAACGTTTTTGCGGCTGCTTATACGTCGAGGCATCTATGGTAGAGGGCATACCTTGAATGTGTGGGGGCCCGATCGTTCGTTATCGCGGTCTGTGCCGGCGATAATCGCGCAATGCTTGCCGGTGTCAGGCAGAGATGGGCCCGCCTTGAGTGCTTCCGTGCTGTCCTTCTTCCCTTGAATGGAGGATTTCCTACACGTACCGCGGAAGAAGCAATTGTACACCGCCAACTATTACTGCACAAGGAACTAACTAGTTGTGCAGTCGTTTAAGTGATATTGCTAATAGGAGTACGTACGCTCTGCGACACCTCACCAAGTCATATACAGTACAACTTCCTTATAACAAAGTCAGCGGGACAGAAAAAAAAAAAAATGTCACAGTTTCGCCCTAAGGGCGAAGCAATGAATGCGATAGCAACACAGCAATGTCATACGAAGTAAGGTGAGCGGCTTTGGTAGCAATATGAATTGTAGTAAACATGAGCTGATTAAGTAAGCAGGTGTGCTGCGGCGTAAGTAGACCGACATGAGAGATTCGATGACCACGAGAAGGCGCGTGTGAAACGGTGGTGTTGATGAGAAGCGCTGCCCGTGGGCAGCGCGTGTGAAGGGACACACCTGTAGCGCTGCACTGCCGATCCGGGCAGCATTGCATGTGTAGCGTGCGTTGGAAAATGTGGCCCGACTATTACTAACTGTGGTGTGAGCGCGCACAAACAAACATGAATAGATCACACTGAATGACTGCAGACAACGACTATCAAAACGCTGGCAGCAAGCGCATATACGCCGCAACGGGGAAGGTACGTGCGGTCTATCGCTTCAACGGAAACTGAGCGGCGAATGTAAAGGTCAGAGCCGTGTGGAGATAAGAGACGGTGCGAGCGAGCGACGAGCGCGGTTGTTGGCAGAGTAGAAATGCGCCCCCCCCCCCCCCCCCCCCCACGCTCCCTCCGGCGCTCGCTTCCCGCTTCCTTGCTTGCGCGTGGAAGATTGAGTGCGTTCGCTCTCCGTGACAGCGTGCGTCCCCGCACGCTTCCGCTCGGGCATACGGCGCGCGGCGAAGATTTTATCTATACGGAACCTCACGGCGACGGCGACGACGACGGCGACGGCGACGACGACGGCGACGGCGACGCCGACGGCAGAAATCCGGTCGAAGTGTCCATATAATTGCTATCGCAATAATAACTTGGTTATATGATATATTTCGTTAAAAGCGGACAGGAAATGAGCGAGTCGTAGTAAAACGCGGGGCCTAAACTGCAAAAGTGCGAGAGCTCGTGAGACGCACATTGAAACAGTCTCCCTCTAAAGGGCGAAATCGCACTCTGACGACCTGCGTCCCCTGTGACTGTATGTATGTATTTATGTATATGTATGTATGTATGTATGTATGTATGTATGTATGTATGTATGTATGTATGTATGTATGTATGTATGTATGTATGTATGTATGTATGTATGTATGTATGTATGTATGTATGTATGTATGTATGTATGTATGTATGTATGTGATCTGCACGCATGTTGTAGTGTTTCGTGCGCGGCGCCATGGGTGCTATTTACAAGAAGTCTTGTATGGTGTATCTGCATATACCGAGAGATTATACCTGCCTTGGATGTGCTTCGACAGAGTTGCGGCGTTATGGCGAAATTGTAGAATGCTTGGCTGCAACAGCCACGTGAGAAACAAAACCGGCGATCGAAATATTGCTCAGCTTAGGTTCTTCTCGACCCCAAGGGGATCAAGCATCAGTGCCAGAAGACCGCAGAGCTATCAGCATGAAGAAATGTAGTGTGGTTTCTCTACATTAACCGCTGGGACACGGACCACACCGCGACACACTGCAAAGTCTGAGGTAAACATTCACGTTTTTGTTGGTGAAGCAACGTTGACGCTAATTCGGGCGACGTAAATGGACACGACACGCAGCAGACTGCGTAATGTTGGCGGTCACGTTTACCGTGGTGGAAATTATAAATCGTTCATACTTAATTTTCGTGAAAGCAGCGCGTGTTTCTAGCCACCATTTAACAATACAGGGTTAGCTGAGCTTCACACAAGCACGGCCTCCCGTGCTACCGTTGAAGTGTACAAGAACGCCATTTGAAAAGCAGCCGCGGGCAACTGGGCTCGCTTACCGACAGTCGGTATTCATCACAGTGTGGTTACGCAATACAGACGGAGTACGGAGTTCCGTATGCTCACTGCACGAGAAACCCGATTGCAAATAAACAGAGAAAGTCTGCTTGCTTTCCCAACACCAACGAATAGCATGCGAGCACTTCGATGCACGGTTGCTGCACCCAGCTGCTGGTCAGATAATTGTGGCCCTCCATTGATTGTAAGCTTTAGTTGCTTACGAGACAAAGCTTGTTGCGTTTGCGAGGTAGTATTTAGTGCCAGCGAGATCGACGCGAGGAAGAAGTTCAACATCGCGCTGAACTTCACGCGAGTTACAGGAGCACGACTTAAAGAGCGGAGCTGTTTAAGCCAACCATCAGTCCGTAACGCGTAAGCAGAAATTGTGGGCCGATCCTGGCGGCAGTGCAAAAAGAGTCCAAGCGCAATGGCACATACACCTGTGAACTAGCGAAGGTGTTTAAGCCTAGCCCAAATACGTGTCCAATACCTAGCGATAGCTAATCAATAGGTAATCGATAATCGATCAATAGTCAATAAATTCCGGAAAATGCTGGAGATGACTTGGTAGTGCTTAACCTAACCCAAATATGTGGCCAATACTTTGCGATAGCCAATCAATAGCCAATCAATAGCTAGTCGATAATTGATCAATAATCAGTAAATTCCGGAAAAGCATAACCCGTAAGGCCAGGACCAGCTAGGGGTCGATCAGCTCCGCTGTTTCTTTAGCCTTGCACCACTTGCACCACGAAATTTTTTTGGTTGATTCAATCAACGTGCGTACGCGCTTAAGTGTATCGTCGCACTAATACACGCACCAATCGAGAGCCAAAATGGACAGACACATGGTAAGGACGCTAAGCGCGTTTCGGAAGCGGCTTGCAGGCGAAGGTATGAAATCGCGAGCGGCAATATGGCGGCGACAGCGGACGACGCTAGCGCTGCTTGCGGATGACTTCAATGAAAATGAGACGCCTAGCGGTTGCTTTTCATCGGAGGATGGCTTACTTGGAAGCATTCGAGCGTGTATCGACGTGGCTCGCTTGGCCGGTGGAAGAGACGCTGGCGAGGGATTGCAGACCCTGCAGGTGGGGGTCGTCGTCGGTACCGATGGTCACATCGGCCGCGGGCGACATCACTTGTTTCGGGGCGGTGGTGATCAGCCGCCCTTCCCATGGCTTATTGCGTGCCTTGGGCCCATCAGTGGAGCGGCGCCGGGAGACGTCTTTCTTCGAGCGGCTGCGATTGCGCCGCGGTGGCATGGCAGCGTAGGTGCTGAAGGCGGCCGAGGAGCAACGGGAGCGCGACCGCTGCACGGTTACGAAGCCTTCTTCTTCTGGTCGCGCGATGCATTCACGTGCGGTACGTGCTCTCGAGATGATGCGCGTTGGCGATGACGGTTAGTATATGCTGACTTCAATCGTACGCCCTCTATTTTAAGCAAATATTCGCGTGGGGTAGTAACATTGACAGTAACTTCTGGCTTTATTATTCTCATTATTACTGTTACTACTATTACACCCGCCCGTGTCTGGGATGTGTCGCTGTGTGGGATCATCATCATCAACACCGCTTGTGTGAGCGCGCATCGTACGAATATCCCTAATGTGCCCTTCAGACCGGTTTAGAGCAATTAAACGACGTGATTTCCGCAGAAGAGGATATCCTGGGACCACGATCTTGCCCGTGTACTTTGTGAACAGCCATAGAGGGGTTGTGGTGTTTCTTGAGATGCACCACCCTATTGGGGGCGAGGACATATCGTGGCGCCATCATGCAGAGTAATGTCGAGATATTAATTATCTAACTTTGCGGAGAGATGCCTTGGCGTGCCAGTCACTATCTTAACAAAACGTCGTTTTATGCATCGAAGCACAAAAGTATGAATAGGTACATAAATTATGGGGTTTTACGTGCCAAAACCATGATCTGATTATGAGGCACGCCATAGTGGAGGACTCTGGAATAATTTAGACCACCTGGGGCTCTTTAACGTGCACCTAAATCGAAGTATACGGGTGCTCTAGCATTTCGCCCCCAAAGAAATGCAGCCGCCGTGGCCATGATTTGATCCCGCGACATGCTTAGCAGTCCAACACCATAGCCACTAAGCAACCACGGCGGGTAAGTGCAAAAGTAACTGGAACGGCAATGCGTTTCTCCGCAATGTTCCGGAATTAATATCTCGAAACTGGTGCCATCCTGAAAATTAGTTCCTAGTGCATCCGCCTTGCAAACTGCACGGCTAGAATTTGTAAGTTGTAACATGGGCCATAAGTTAATTTGTTAAAAACCTAATTGGTGAATTTTTGTTAATTAGTTGATTATGCATTTCAATTTTTTGTGCAAGTAATGTCCGCCTCTTCAAGTAGACCAGCCTCATGAACTAGAATTGTGCTATCGGCCACACGCAACCTTTAAACATTTTTTGAAAGTGTTTGCTGAAACATCCCGTATTTATGGCCTCTGCATGCAAGAGGCGATGTTTCCATCACTAATGCGTAAATGCTGTAAATGATTAGAAGAGCCTTCTTTCTTTTTCTTGTCGCCAGTCGTTAGCATTGCCTACTGGAAATAGAATCAGTATTAACACATATCACTCACGTGCTTTTCACACGCCGTTGATAGAAGACTCTGCCGAAGTGGTCACTGAAGTCTGCAGGTTTCTTTCAGGGTCAAAAAAGCACGCGAAGTAATTTGAAGTGAGGTGAACATATATCAATATATTCATTCTCTAGGGATAGGCTATCCATTTAGTTGGCTACCTCCTTCTCTTTAAAAAATATAACAAACTTTAACCTATGTATATATTTAAATATATTGTGTCTGTGCATGGTGTTCTCAGCGAAAATGAAAAAAAAATGTTGAAATGGAGGAAACACGGATGAGGTAGCCGCCGCTGGTGCTTCTAATGTGCTTGTCCTCCTATTGTCAGGATTTGCCGAAATAAAGCGAAAGTATAAATTAGAAGCCGTGTACGTTCGCGCCAACAATGATGCGTAAGCTTTTAGTAAAAACAAAAGGGAAAAGGTAGAGGCAACGCAAAAGAATCCTCAAATTATGTGGGTAACAGATCTCCGGTAATAACACTTTAGGAGCGGGGGGGGGGGGCTCTGCCCTACCGGGAAAACTCTGGAGGGGGCTCTGCCCTACCGGGAAAACTCTGGAGGAAGCTCGAGCCCCCCCCCCCCCCCCCCCCCCCCCCCGTAGTCGGCGCCTATGCTCTACTGTATACAGTACACAGATGTTCAGCAGCAGTCTCTAGCCAATCATGACAGCTGATAGCGCGATTGCACTGTCCAGGATCAGTGGCAGAGAAGTAGAATCCTTGTTGTAAATATGTTGGTGGTAAGCTAGAATTCTTGTGGCCGAATGAGTCTTTAATTCTTTCTTTGTAATTTTCTTCGCAAAACAATTTTGCGATTTCAGCGACGGACGGCATCAGACACCACGGACCATAAAAAAAAGAAAAAAAAAGAAAGAAAAGGGTTTGAGCTCACTACAGCTATTGCCGTAAAAAAATTAAGCACATCTGTAGTTGCAAATTACTCTTCTAGAATACCAAGACTGCCGCTGTTACCCTGAAATGATGCTTTATATGCCGCAAAAGACGCAAAAGAGAACGACGGCTGGCAACATGGCCGTGATGTTCCCGCGCAAGGGCACCTTGACGTCACAGACGGACTGAGATATATTTTTAGAGGAGCAAAATACGGAACTGCAATACGGCATGTGCGTGCGCAATGCCAACAGATCTGACTTTTTTTTTTTAATATGGACATACCATAGCTCTATGAGGGGCTATGGAAAGAATGACATTATTATACACAGGCATAGAAAATGTAGAAAGAAATGTGAGCAGGCACTGCAAAATTGACATATTGTCAGAAAATAATAAAAAAGGTACAGTAATAGAATTGCAAAAAAAAACAACTTTCCTATTGATTGAATATTTGCTCAGCGATATGTAAGCCAAAGTCGCTTAAGTGATATCAACAGCAGTAAATAGGCGCTTAACTACAGGAATCAAGCCAATTCGAACGAACTCCACTCAGCAGCAAGAGGCGCTTGCCATTAGCCATCAGTGCATTAATATCATCTTCTTTCTGAACAATTCATTTCAGTGCAGGTTACACAAAGCAATACGTATAGGATTCTCTACGACACTGCGTTAAAAGGGGGAGTTTGTCCGGTATGCAACTTCAAGACATCAGGTACTCCAAAATTGTGCTTCCGCACAGAGTTGTATTTGGTGCAAACAGGGATCAACGCAGAGGCAACTGCCAACACTGCTTTACTACGACTGTCTGGAGCGGACAGTCGATGCCCCGTATAGTCACTGCAGAAGATACACCTCGCGGCGAGGAGGAAACGTAAGGCCGTCTGTCGCAAAAACAAATAAGCGTCTGAACTGCGAAATTATATCAGCATAGAAAAAAACATTTTGAGAAGAGAATGGTAACAAAGTAATAATAAATGTCCAAAAACTTTTCGAAAGGGCGCTTCAGCTGTCCATTATGCCCTTCACCACGACGCAGGTCAGGACTTGCCAGTGCTTCTCCTCGCGCCGGTGGTCGACGTCAACAATAAGCGTCGTGCCTACAGGCGAGTATTGGTTCCAATTGACTTTGCTGCAATGGACAAGAACTTGTCGTAAGTCGCGACAATCGAAAAGAAAAAAAGGGGGAAAAACTACAAGGTTCTGTGCACGATTGTGCGAAAGAACCATGCGGACGATCACCATTGTTCTGTCTGCAATTTACATAGTCAAATTTGCTACTCGCAGGAGCCCTTGATGCGAGCCAGGGCGCGATGATAGGAACAGAAGGCAGTAGCTCTGGGTTTGAGCTTTCTGTGCATTTTCTTTTTTTTTGTTAGCACAGTACCACGTACCAACCAATACTCAAAAAGTGTACCTTTTTACTCATAGCATCTGCTCAAATAGGCGTCGCGTTCTCAAAATTTTCATATTGACATTAGCGCCAGATCATTTAGCCTATCGAGCGCAGGAATCGTATCTTAGTGGCTCTGTGGCGTTGCGTGTTCAAGATGCTTACTAGCAATCATTCAACCCGAGGTTAACGTGTCATTCCCTTTTGTGACGTTCGTTTAGAGTGCACCATTTACCGTACAGTTGAGACTATCAACGACCATTTCAACGCGACAATGGTCTATTCTCTAGTTGGCGAAGCACTTTACGCATCTCTCCAAAATTCAAACATAAATTAATTGATCGTAGTTGCAAGCATACTAACTACGATATCTCCTGTATCGTATGTACACTATGGAAGTTCATATTGCTCTGTCCTATAGATTTTCTTGTCACACAACCTAACACCGTTCCTTTTTCGAACTACGCAAGGAACAGTAATCTGCACGAAGTACCGGTTTTATGAAAAAATCTACGTAATCAGTCGCTTATGTATCACAACTCCTACAGTACTGCACTTAAGCGAGCCAATCTTCTTCCGCCGAAGGCAATCTGCTTCGTCCGTAATTGCCTTCGTATTGAGTGTCTCATTTACAGGCTCGAATCTTCTCGAAATAACTTTCTATAGATGCATTTCTCGTAATACTGACAATAACAATTTACATTACACTTCCGTGATTAGAGTATGGTTATACCTTATGAACATTTTTTCCGGAGGTATGTTTACGTCCCTTCAGCACTCTCAGATGCGCATTCCGGTCAACATATACGAATTTCTAGTGTTTAATATTAGTACCGCCTACTGGAGAGAGAGAACAAGAATTTTCGGTAACAAGGATGACTCAGTCGCTTGAGTCGGGGCCACTGTCAGTGGCGGGAATCATAAAACAATAATTAAACAAAGGAATAAATAAAGAACACTATCGTAGCCTGTCGGTCAAAGCCGGCCTTGCGCACAAATTTCCCATGGAGTTTACAGGTCTCAGAGCATCCTAGCGCAGAGCGATGCCCTAGACCTAATCGAAATGTTTTGGCACATGATTTTCAACTCACCCTGTTTTCGCGAAGGTAATGATTTCTGCGGCTGAAAGAACTGGCGCGAAGAAGTTCTGCGGCCCTAGCGACGCGTAGTGATACACCGTCGCCCCTTTAGCCGACGCGGCGGCGGCCAATACGATACTTGGACAGGTCATGGTGAAGTGCATCAGGAACTCCCGAAACCCCTGAAAGTGCGGCCTCTCCAGGAACCTCCTTGTCTCCTCCGAGAGGGAACTGTACTTATACACGCCGGCTGCCGTGTAGAAGCGAATACTTTTTTCGTACACGACAGACGTCGGTGTGCTGGCATTCAGTTTCAGAGAAGGAACGAGGTAGTCGTCAAACACGGCTTTTCCTTCCAGCTCACTGTAGCCGATCACGATGTCCACGTCAGTGAGGCGAGCCAGGTTTGCCCAGAGGTCGGTTTGGGACACGACCGTCAAAGGTGGCCTGTACCTGGACGGCCCGAACCGCAGCGGCAAGGTGGCGTTGACGATGTCCAGGAGCTCCTTGTAGCTCTTCGACCGGAGGCAACTGGTCACTGCTATCGCTGAGTGCTGATAAACGGGGCACCGCACTGCTTGGTGCATCAGGGCGACGCCCGAGGACGCATCGTTCCGCGGAAACATGCTGTTCACGGACAGGCCGTGGAGAAGGAGACGCCGAAAGTAGCGCCTGCTGTTGTTGTTCGCGAGCAAGTCCAGCGAGAACACGTAGGCGCCGGATCCGTGGCCCAGCGCCACCATCAAGTCGCGGTCTCCATGAAAGGCGGCCGCGTTGTTGCGGATCCACAAGAGCGCCATGAACGCGTCGTATATCCCGACGTTTCCCGGCGCGTCGCTGGGCTCTCCGTTGAAGAAACCCATGATCCCGAGCCTGTAGTTTACTGCTATCACGATGACGTCCCCAAGCAGCGCCAGGTCCTGCCAGAAGTCCTCGTGGTCCCGCAGGTCTCCCGTCTGCAACCACTCCCCGCTGCCAGCCACGAGAACAGGCTTGAGGGGTTCGTTCTCGTCGCAGACGAAAGGTGCCCATATGGATATTGTGAGACAGTCCTCGGCGCAGTCCTCGTAGTGCAGTCCATTCTGAGGACACGGTGGTCCGTGAGACGTGGCGTTCCACGTGCCACCGGTGGGGAAGTAGCTGGACGCTCTGGTCATGCGGAAGCGGCTCAAGCCTTCGGGAGACAGCCCGTACGGAATACCAAAGAAGTGCCGCAGAATGCCTCGCGTGGAGTTGTCGGAGGCGTCAACAATCGTCGCGGCTTCGCCGTAGACCTTGCCGCTACTTGTGGAGACGACCAGCTGCTCGGACGACACCACGTCGCATATCTTCGATGGAAACTCTGGGTCGAGTGTTCCGTGAGCCTTGCTCAACCACAAGGTGACGTAGAGAAGCAATCCGAACAATATCACGGAAAGGACGAAGCCGGTTACGAAGACCGATGTCCTACGAGAAAAAAGAGGCCATGAACGAATGCACTTAGTGCGCCCTCTCTTGAGCATCATTGGAAAGTACCCGGTCCTTAAGTATATTAAGCCGCTAATTACAAATCTGTGGCAAATAGTAGAGTTAAAGGGAATGCATGCGTTAGATTGAGAACTAATGTTAGGTTGATTTTTTTCCCTTTTTTTTCAATCAATTTCTGTGCGTGCAGGGCATCCCGAAGGTAGCCTACCGTCGGATGTGTTGTGTTTCTTCCAATACAGTCTTTATAAACGAAATCACACTATAGACATGCCATCTGATCGCGTCTTTCCTACCATAGCTTGAAAATTGGCCGATTTTAGTAAATGTCCGGGTCCGTGTTCCAAACGTTTTACGTAGGTCTGCCCATGGTTGGTTACATTTGCTGCGATTGTCTCGCTTCTATGACATTGACCTCCAGAA
The DNA here is from genome assembly GCF_013339745.2 of Dermacentor silvarum. Taxonomy (NCBI): domain Eukaryota; kingdom Metazoa; phylum Arthropoda; class Arachnida; order Ixodida; family Ixodidae; genus Dermacentor; species Dermacentor silvarum. The sequence continues at coordinate 211,532,638 of NC_051156.1, read as the reverse complement.
GTATAGCGGGTGCCCCAATAATATTCATTGAAGGTATGCTCTTAAAAATAGTTTTGTCAATATGACTTGGTTAGTTCCTTCCGCCATTGCCGCCCCCATGGCAGTGTTCTCATTATCACGAAACTTGCTATCGTAAGTGAGGGGCCCTCGAACGCCGGCAAATGGAGGAAGCGCTTTTATGTAGTACTATATCTTCAGCAAGCAGCAAAGCTACCAATCTGCGGGACTGTAGTCACGTGATGTTTACGTCACATGAAGCACGTTTCCTCATTGATCGGAACTCAAGCGCCCGGCACTTGGAATAACGATCGGCAAGAAGACGATCCGACCATTGCGCAGGAGGTCAATCACTTACGGTACTTATGTAATAGGAGTTTTGTGAATAGGGACCCTGATTTCTCGTTATATTTATTGACAAAGGGAGCACAAACCCAAATAAAGTCAATAAATCGAAATAGAACTACCGGAATGGGCATGTGCGCTTACCGTATTATGTCTGTCTCGTCGTCTTCGTCATCAATAAAGCTTGGCCTCATCATGCCGATGGGCAGATTTTTGCCGATTAATTCACTAAGCGGTGTGGCAACGTTGCTCGGAACGTTGCTTTGCGAACTCGTAATGCGCGCGGCTAGTTCAAGCAAGGGTTCCGTTGGAGAGCTCCGCGCTGAGAACGAAGTGGTATGGCGCGGAGATGGTGCTGAAGGCTTCGATGGCTTACGAGAAGGAATCGGGGACGTAGACATTCTGGGAGACGGAATTGGGGACCTATGGGACTTGGGAGACGGCATCGACGACCTCGGGGACTTGGGAGATGGGATCGACGACTTCGGGGACTTGGGAGGTGAGATCGATGACCTCGGGGACTTGGGCGACGAGATGGAGGCCCTCGGCGACATTGTAGGCGAGGTCGCTGGCGATCTCGGAGATTGGGGTGAGGACATCCCGGAGTCAGGAGACGCAGCTGGGGATGCCCCCGACTTGGGAGACCGAACCGAAGACGTCGATGGCTTGCTTGGTTTCACCGAGTGCCGTTGCGATTGCTTAAGACGTTGCTGCAGTGCGAAGTTCCGCATGGTTCTCTGCGTTCCTTCCGTCGGTATTGCAAAAGTTGCCAAAGCAAGCTGCAGTAGAAGCCCCAGCACTGCTGCACTCTTTCTTCGCCTTCTTCTTCTTGTCCTCGGTACCTTCGAACGGAACGTGCTACGGAACGTGCACCTTTCGTCACGTCACTAGGGACCCGTTTATGCGCGACGAATGTGTGCTTCCTCGCATGTATGCGAGACAAAAGGTGCTCGCAACATAGTTTGTTCTGTGTACGCGTGTATAAACTTTGTTAAGGATTGGCGTCAGTTGATCTTACTTATCACTAAGCATCTTTTGCCGCTATGTGTCGCTTCTGTGTCTGCCGTCGCTTCTGTGTCTGCCTCATCTTGTGTCACTGGTGTTGCTGCACCTGACAGTTGAACCTGACGTCAGCATTGGGCGCGGCGGCGTCAACTCTTCGGCTTCTGCTTTGAAGTGCTAACACGTCTCGGGAATGGGGTTAAAGTCGACGGTCGTTGAAATCTGGTCTTGTCATCTTGCAGTAACATTCTAATATTAACTGAAACATGGCTTACAGGAGACGTAACGGACAGCGAGGTGCTCGCTGACTTACCAAATTTTCAACTGCTTCGAAACTGTCGCAGGGGTACGAGGGAGAGAGGGGTACTTGTCGCCGTGAGCCAAAATCTATCCTGTACACCTGTAAACATTGTGTCCGATCTTGAAATCCTATGGCTTAAATGCCATGCCACACTTCACTCAGTTTTGCTAGGTGTTGCTATAGACGCCCTCATAGTACTCTAGACTTATCTTTCAAGTTGAATAACATCCTAAGTGAAATAACGACCAAACACCCCAACATGCATGTAATTCTATTTAGACACTTCCATTTTCATAATATCGATTGGTCAAGCCGGCCTGCACCAGCGGCTGCATCAAGGGAATCAAACGAGTTCCTTGAGGTATGCTTCAACTTTAACTTATCCCAAGTGCTCACAGAACCAACCCGTGTTACCGGTAACTGCGAGAATATTCTAGACCTTGTATTAACAAGTAATCCCGAGAGCATGTCATCTATCGCGTATCTTCCCTAAATCAGCGACCATAAAGTAATTCATGTCGACTTCGTAATTAAACCCGTTTTCACCCCGACTGTAAAAAAATATATTCGTTTGTATGATAAGGGTAATTACGAAGCAATATTCATGAACTGACGAAATTTTACCCCCCTTTTGAAAGTGCCCTTCCTTGTCATAACCTAGGCGAAAATTGGCTGCTTTTCAAAGAGAAACTAAACAATCTGGTTTACAAATACGTTCCCTAAATTAACATTAAATCTAATTCAGCACAACCCTGGTTCAATAAAGCATTACAACGATTAGAAAACAAGAAAAAACGTCTCTTCCGTGCAGCTAAGCCCCATGACAATCCTGATGCAGGGAATAAGTACAAAGCCGCCGAAACGGCTTATCTGGAAGCCATACGTCACGCTAAACGCTCATACTTTCATCCTGATATGCCGAATATGCTTAAGAACAACCCAAAAAAATGCTGGCAAGTCATAAACCCACAGGACATGTCTACTATTACGTTATCAAATGAGTCAGGTGATGCCCTAACCGACACTGAATGTGCCCACGTGTATAACACCGCCTTTGCATTAGTTTTTAATCAAGAAATTGAACTGTCATTTTCTATTGTCCAAGCGAACTTTGAATGTACCATGCCATCAATTACATGTTTTTTCCATCTGGCATTTCATCCTTAATAGACAAGATCAAACTATCATCACCATCTGGTGTGGACGACATTCTCTGTCTACTATTTTCAGTCAGTTTCAACAGGCATGCTGCCTCCAGATTGAAAACTTGGAAAGGTCATTCCAGTTCACAAATCGGGTAACAAACGCCACCCATTAAATTATCGCCCCATATCATTAGCCAGTGTACCCTGCAAAATCCTTGAACACACACACACATATTATGGATTTCCTTGATGCTAACCATTTTTTTTTTCACCTTGCGCAGCATGGCTTCAGGAAAGGTTTTTCCTGCGAAACGCAGCTAATTATGTTTGTTCACGACCTACATGTTAACATTGACTCAAACTTCTAGGCTGGCGCCATCTTCCTAGATTTCGCAAAAGCTTTTGACAAAGTTCCTCATGAGCGTCTACTACTAAAACTTGCCGCATTACATCTAAATGCCGATGTGTTAGCATCGATTAAAGAATTCTTAAGTAACCGTTCACAATCAGTCTCTGTCAACAATCAAATATGTAACTCTATCCCCGTAACCTCAGGCGTCCCTCAAGGGTCCTTCCTTGATCCACTTCTATTTCTAATTTACAATAATGACCTACGAATGCATGTATCTTCTAACATCGGTGTGTTTGCAGATGATTGCGTAATTTATCGTACAATTAACAGTGTTTCCGATAACACGTCTCTTCAAAACGACCTGCGAATTGAGCAAGAATGGTGTAATCTTTGGTTAATGGAACTAAACCCTAACAAATGTAACACTGTCTCCTTCCACGGCCGTAAACATCCACTTGTTTTCTCGTACCAAATTGCTGGCGCCTACCTTGAACTAGTTCTTTCCTACAAATATCTCGGAGTAATCCTTTGTAGTGATTTAACCTCGGCAACGCACATTGCGAACATCATTTCATCTGCTAACAAAACGCTCGTTTTTTTAAAAGAAAACGCCATTTGCGCCATGCCCATCAAAATGTAAAATTACTAGAATATATCAGTCTCTCGGCAAGGCGAAAATAGAATACGCAAGTATATCTCATCAATCAACTTGAATCACTTGAAAATCGAGACATTTCGCCCCCATCGAAATGCGGCCGCCGTGGCCGGGATTCGATCCCGCGACCTCGTGCTCAGCAGCCCAACACCATGGCCACTGAGCAACCACGGCGGGTCCCTTGCAATGTAATGAAATATGGCTTTCAATTTTTCCTGTATGCACCCTCCCCTCAAGGACCCCTTCAATGGGGACCTTAAGGTAATAAAATGAAATGAAATGAAAGTGAAAGCCGCACTACCAAGTCCGTTTTTGCGACGAAGTTGAGAAGCGAGTTACAGTCGAGAGGGGTTGTGGTTATTAGTTACTCAAACTTTATTGCGATAGCAATTATATGAACACTCCAGGCGCATTTCTGTAATCGGCGTCGGCGTCGCCATTATGTTCGGTATGAAGCCCAAGGGTGATAACGCCATCGCCGCCGCCGCGCGCCGTATGCTGTATGCGTGAGTGAAAGCGTGCGAGAGTGAAGCTGACGAGCGTGGCTAAATCTCGCGGGAAAAGGCAGGAAAACGGGACGGAAGCGCGCAGAGTTCCCGCGTGCGCAAGGCACCGGGAATAAAGGAGGGTGGGAAGGAGGGGGAGTGTGCTGTCACTTGCCTGTGTGACTTGATGCGTGTTGATTAGTTATTAAGCGAATGTTTAGGAGTTTACATGGCCGATAAAACTACTATTCTTACTTCTCGTAGCTGTCTACTAATTTGCTATCGCAATCGATGCTTCGCTTTCGGGCGAGACTGGGACTTTCTTTCTTCCAAAATTTACATTTCAAATTTGAATTGTCTTTTTTTATTTACGGTGCGCATCGTGTTACGCGTTACGGACCAAACACCGACGGACAGATTTCCTGGGTGAGTCGCCTAAGAATGCTTACACATTAATAAGATAGCACCACGTCAACCATGAAAACTGATGACGGAAATTTATACCGGCAAAGTCTTATGAATAAATTCTATAAAACAAGAGTCTTTAGCGCTGTATCTGTCTCATTTCCAGCCTGTCAGCTCAGTGTAATAGAGATAGAAAGCTTTGAGCGTGCAGCTTATATTTGTAGCCTGCATTACACATTGGGGAAGAACATCTTTCTAACCTTTACCCCCACATATGCGAATGTTGGTAGAATTCGCGGAAAGGAATAGGCTCCCAATAATGAATACCTTCTTCAGGAAGCGCAGCAACAGGAAGTGGACCTGGAAAAGCCCTAATGGAGAAACAAGGAATGAAATAGATTTCATACTCTCTGCCGATCCCAGCATAGTGCAGGATGTAGAAGTGTGAGGAAGGGTAAAGTGCAGTGACCATAGGTTTGTTAGGTCTAGGAAGAGAGAAAGAATAAAATTAGTCAAGAAGAAACAGGCCAACCTAGACGCGCTAAGGGTAAAAGCAGACCAATTCAGGCTGGTATGGTATGATAAAAATGTCGCAGTTTCGCCCGAAAGGCGAAGCATCAATTGCGATAGCAAATTAGCAGAGAACTATTCGGAGTAGGGATAGTAGTTTTATCGGCTGCATAAACTTGGACACATTCGCTTACTAGCTGAATTAACAAGCGTGGTGTCAGCGCGCACAAGCAAACATGAATAGATCGCACTCAATGACCGCAGATAACGACTGTCAAAACGCTGGCAGCAAGCGCAGGCGCCGCAGCGAGCGAAGGTTCGTGCAGTCTATCGCTTCAACGGAAACTGAGCGGCGAATGCACAGCGCATACAAATGTCAGAGCCGTGTGGAGATTGCTTTTAAGAGACGGTGCGGGCGACCGCCGCCGCCGGGCAAAGGACAAGCGCAGTTGTTGGCAGAGTAGAAGCTGCCCCCCCCCCCTTCCCTCCCGCGCTGCCTTCCCGCTTTCCTCCTTTCGCGTGGGAGATTGAGTGGCCAGTTCCCCTTGCGCTCGGTTGCAAGATACGCATTGGGTGCCCCAGCACAGCGTCGCTCCGCCTCCCTCCGTCCCATACCCCCCCCCGGCCTTTCGCGCGGCGGATGTCACGTTTGCTTTCCGCCGTGCGTTCGCTCTCCGTGATAGCGCGCGTCCCCCGCGCGCTTTCACTCGCGCATATGGCGCGCGGAGACGATGTTATCGCCCTTGGACTTTATACGGAATCTCACGGCGACGACGACGCCGACGGCAGAAATCCGCGAGAAGTGCCCATATAATTGCTATCGCAATAAAGCTTTATTACGGTCCCTCGGAACGCGCGTCAGCACGTAGCAGGCCGGTGCTCGCAAACAAATATGCAGCTTTATAACAGGAAGATGAAGACGACATAGAGGTACTGAATGAAACCGTAACTAGGCTGATCTCAGAAGTAGCAATTGAAGTGGGAGGCAAGGCTCCAAGACAACCAGTGGGTAAGCTCTCCCAAATAACAAAGGACCTAATGAAGCAACGGAAAAATATGAAACTGTCAAACTCGAGAGATCAGATAGAATTAATTGAACTGTCGAAACTGACCAATAAGAAGAAAGTAAGGGATATCCGAAATTATAACGTGAGAAAGATTGAGGAAACAGTAAAATATGGACGCAGCATGAAATCAGTGAGAAGAAAACTTGGCATGGGACAAGGCAAAATGTATGCACTGAAAGATAAGCAGGGTAATATCATCAGCAATTTCGATGACATAGTAAAAGCAGCGGAAGAATTCTATACTGATCTGCTGAGTACCCAGAGCAGTCAAGCTACTTTTATTCGAAGTAGTGATGAACAGGACACAGAGGCTCCTTACATAACTAGCGATGTAGTTAGAAGGGCCTTGGAAGACATGACCAGGGGAAACGCTGCTGGAGAAGATGGAATAACAGTCGATTTAATCAAAGATGGAGGAGATATCATGCTTGTAAAGCTTGCGGCCCTTTATACGTAATGCTTCACAACTTCAAGTGTACCAAAAAGCTGGAAGAACGCCAACATTATACTCATTCATAAGAAGGGAGACGTTAAAGAATTGAAGAATTATAGACCCATTAGCTTGCTTTCAGTATTGTATAAAATATTCACCAAGATCATTTCCAGTAGAATCAGAGCAACACTTGACTTTAGCCAACCAAGAGAACAGGCTGGCTTCAGGAAGAGATATTCTACGATGGATCATATCCATGTCATAAATCAGGTAGTCGAGAAATCTGCGGAGTACAATCAACCTCTCTATATGGCTTTCATAGATTATGAAAAAGCATTTGATTCAGTAGAGATACCAGCAGTCATAGAGGCATTGCGTAATCAAGGAGTACAGGAGGCATACCTGAATATCTTGGCGAATATCTACGAGGATTACACAGCAACTTTGGTTCTCCACAAGAAAAGTAGAAAGATACCTATCACGAAAGCGGTCAGGCAAGGAGACACGATATCTCCAATGCTATTCACTGCATGCTTAGAACAAGTATTCAATCTCTTAGATTGGGAACACTTAGGAGTGAGGATCAACGGCAAATATCTCAGCAACCTTCGGTTTGCAGATGACATTGTCCTAATCAGCAACAATGGAGACGAATTACAGCAAATGATTGAGGACCTTAACCGAGAAAGTGTAAGAGTGGAGTTGAAGATTAATATGCAGACGACAAACATAATGTTCAATAGCCTGGCAAGGGAACAAGAATTCAGGATCGCCAGTCAGCCGCTCGAGTCTGTAAAGGAGTACGTTTATCTACGTCAATTACTCACAGGGGATCCTGATCGTGAGAAAGAAATTTACAGAAGAATAAAATTGGGTTGGAGTGCATACGGCAGGCATTGCCGAATCCTGACTGGGAGCTTACCACAGTCGTTGAAAAGAAAAGTGTACAATCATTGCATTCTACCGGTGCTAACATAGGGGGCAGAAACTTGGAGGTTAAGAAAGAAGCTCGAGAACAAGTTAAGGACCGCACAAAGAGCGTTGGAACGAGAAATGTTAGGCCTAACGTTAAGAGACAGGAAGAGAGCGGTGTGGATCAGAGAACAAACGGGGATAACCGATATTCTAGTTGACATTAAGCGGAAAAAATGGAGCTGGGCAGGCCATGTAATGCGTAGGATGGATAACCGGTGGACCATTAGAGTTACAGAATGGATACCAAGAGAAGGGAAGCGCAGTCGAGGACGGCAGAAAACTAGGTGGTGGGATGAATTTAGGAAATTTGCAGGCGCAAGTTGGAATGAGCTAGCGCAAAACAGGGGTAATTGGAGATCACAGGAAGACGTCGTCCTGCAGTGGACATAAATATAGGCTGATGATGATGATTATGATTATGACGCGAACCGACGTCTGGCATCAGTATTATGGCTAAAGGGACCCAGGAATCCGCAGGAAGAAAGCGAGCCAGTGAGCAAATATGGGAAAGCTTATTGTAGAAGAATTGGGTGCAGATTCCGCTCACTGTGGGAATCTATGTTACGCCAAGCATGTTGTACGTACCTGGCTATCCCTCATTGTTTGGGGTTCCGCAAAACTATACCAGGTGGGATAACCTGGTCCTGTAAATTTAGTATTTGTTTTTGCGGGTCGCGAGCCTACGTGTGTGTGAGAGAAAATCAGCACGACGACAACCACGTTGTAGACGATCACAATGCTGCGATTTCTACGCCGCCCGTTCGACGCGAACGCACGACATGGTGATTGTTGGGTTCTATATAGTTACTCGTCGACGAGCGTAAGGAGAGGAACAGAGATTCTGACGTCATCAACGACTACGTGTTATACAATTGTAAGTACATATGGCTATTTCGTGTTGTGCATGACGATGGCATCTCTACTTCGGCAAAGAAATGTTAAAACCCGAAAAACTTCGGTGATCATGAAGTCTGCACAACGTCGCGCAGTTTCTACGTAGCGTGAGCTGCTGCGAAAAAGAAATGACTGGGTAAAGTGGGCCGGTCCCGGAGACAGTGCACTCTAACACGGTGCCTTGAAACGCGAGCTGTCGCGAGGAAAGTAGGCGGCAAACAGACTGGGTGCACGTGCCAAGTGATTCAAGGAGCTGGTTGGGTTTAGAACAAGAGAAGGATGCGAGGTATGTCATGTTCACCTGATACTTTCTCCAAAGAATACCTAAAAAGTATCTAAATATGACACCATACGCAATTCGTTTCCTTGGCATACTTGGCATACTTGGTATACTTGGCATACATAGCCTATGGCGCAGTAGAATGTGCCAACAGGCATGCTGAACCACCGCGAAGCATTCGGTCGTTTTTAAGCGAAGCTTAATAGGGTCACTTGTGTCGAGGTCAGTGTACGCAACGCCCCTGGAAAATATGTGTACGCCACTGATCTCTACATGGTGTACGCGCTGTACGCGGTATCATCATGAGCAATGGCTCCAGCATCGTCGTCTTCTTCCACAGCTGGCTCGTTGGCGCCCCTCGGGTTGCCCTTGTGCTGGTGCTCGGCACGCGCTCGTGCCACTGCTCCCACGTTCGTCGTCTTCTGCCACAGCCGGTGCCGTTGCCGCTCATCATTCCAGCGTTCACTTCTCTTATGTCGTCGTAATGGGGAGGCCGCGTTGACGGGCGTATGATCCATTCATTGGCTTACCGTGACGGACAGATTTAATTTTGAAGCAATTTAATTTCGAGGAATCGCAAGCGACAAAGGGCGGGCGAATGCAGCTAACCACGCCACCGAGGAAACTCGAGACATCCAACGCAAGCGACAATTAACAGCGACGAGCAGAGAATCGTTCAACGCAACGGAAAGAAAAGTAGAAGGAACGGGAAGGATAAGTAGTAGGAAAGGGAAGAAAAATTAGTAGGAAAGGGAAGGAAAAGTAGTAGGTCAGGTACACACACGACAAGCTTCGCCTACCCCCATTTTCTAGACAGGCGAAGGGCTGGTGATTTTTTCGCTGATTTACCGCTTACGCTCGCAATGTGTACGCTGCACAAGTAACACCGCCGGACTGAATCTTTATTGGTCGCTTGCACGTGCTTGGCGTACTTTTAACACGATAGCGCCCTCGGTGTTGGCGTCGGCGTCGGTGTCAGCATCGGTGTCGGCGTCGGCGTCGGCGTCGGTGTCGGCGTAGTCGCGCCGGCATCCGTGGCTGAGAAAATCATCCCGAACCACCCTCCGGCGTGGCGAAGAGTTGCTGGTGAACTAATTGAATTTCTCAAAGTAATATCAGTCAGAAAAGTCGTAAAGTGCGACTTAACTATAACCTACTGACATGATAGTGTCGGACTGTAATTTGAATGTACGAGAAAACATAATTCTGTTACGAGGAAACTCAAACAGAAACCCCTTTTCCCAGCATTTCTACCATACCAACAGCGGCCCGCCCGGGTAGGTTACTTGCAAAAACAAAATCCAGATGGCACTCGCCTCCTCGGCAGCGTAGGGAGGCTACAAGAAACGCAGCGCGAAACGGCAGCAGCGCGCAGAGGCGAAGGGGGAGAAGAAAGAAAGCTGCAGTTGCCGGGATGCCTGACAAGCATTCAGGTATCTCTGAATGCTATCGCGTTCCACTCTTTAAGGCGAAGCTTAAGCGTCCTCCACTTTTTTTTTCATTTCGTATATATAAAGCGAGGCGAGACAGGAACCTTCACCTACCTACCGCGAATTACCAAGACTGACGCATCGCATCAAAATTTCATGTGTATACTCCTATGCGCTAACAGGGTAAGTCGGTAAACACGCAGATGAAGCAAAATCATTATTTAGTTGCGATTTAATAACGTGTTGAGGGTGTACGAAGGGGGAACACTGTTTTGCATTCGTACTGCTCTATTTTGAAGTCATATGATGGGTTCAATGTAGGCTTGGTAGGTAAAGCCGCAGCCTTCAATGCAATAGCCTGAAATGTATACTTCGTACTGTGTCCATATGAAAGCATTGTCGTGTATGCGAAATAACAAAGCAAGCGTAAGAAAGCTTTGTAGATGCGCTCTTTAAATACAATATCGTTTCTACAATTTCTGCTTCGTTGACCCGGTTGAATAACGGTTTGTTCTTATGGCAATCTAAAAATGACGTAATTATTATTATCAGTGTTTAATGAAAGCTTGTTTAATTGGAACCGCTTGCTGACATCCAGCATTTCATCATTCATCATTTCTTGTGCTGCATTTAGGGAGGGAGAAGTTGTTACTATAGCAGTGTCGTCTGCATACGTAATAAATCTAGAATTAGAGAGACATTTAGGCAAGTAATTTACATACAATTTGAACAGAATGCGTCCCATCGCAGAGCCTTCAGGCACTCCCATGCAAATAGTACTCAAAATAGAAAGGAAATCATCAATGACAACACTTTGGCAACGGTTATTAAGGTAACATTTGACATAATTTATTAAAAGACCCCATGAATCCATAGCGTTCCAGCTTCTAAAGTAAGATAATGAAGTCGAGCATGTTGAACTGCTTTCTTTACATCTAGAACATGTCAATGGCGTAACTGTTGTTATTAAAGGCGTCATTTATTATGTCAGAAATTGACATTACTGCTGATGTCATTGATTTAGATTTAAGGTGGGAGGACACATTCAAAAGTCAATTTTCTTGCACTAGATCGATTTTTCGTTTTTTATATTTTATGTATGGCCAAACATTCAGCAATATGTTGCAAGTGAAATTTTCCGCCTATCGTCATTAGTTTGGAAGTTACAGTGAGTTTTCTACCCATACCATCGTATTGCAAAACCGAAAATAAGTACTATTTCGTTTATATAAATATTATTCAAAATACTTTTTGTATTGTATGTTGTCGACTAGCAGCCACATGAACAAAATGACTCTAGTGCATCTCCTGGAGACTACAGCTATGAAGCTGGTGAACTTTAGGTCTCTGTGTTGTTTTTGACATCTTTCACATGGTTTGAAAGATTGGCTTACGTTTTTCTCAAAACAAGATTTTGCTCCACCTCATGTTCCGCAAACTTCGGTAACGTTTTTCTGAATTTATATATTGATGTGAAATTTTGCACGCTCATTCCTCACATAGAGTTGTATGCAACGAAATAGAACAAAGAAAATTCGTGCAATATTTTTGCACTTACAGCTCATTTTGCAAATAAATTTTGTCCAGATTGGCAATCTTTTTTTCACATTGCTTAGTTTATCGGATATTACTTCCTTAATATTTATCACATTTCAATTTATTCTAATTCATTGCATAGGACCTTCACTTAGATAAATAAATGCCAAAGCTTTACTCAGTTCAGCAATTCATTAGTTACTTATCATTGCTCGTGCGACTAGCACTCTTGCCACATTTTATGACAAAAATTACCTGCCAGAAATAAAATGAACCATTTTCTTCTCTTTAAATATTACAATAAGTTAAATAAGATATGCTTATTCCGGAAAAAGAAGGTAATTTAAATCATGCCTTCTGATATAAAAGACTTTTTTTTTGTGTGTCTGTGGCCTACCACCTCAGAAGCCAAGATGCCATATTTGTGCAAAACCCCTTTTTCAATGAGAGTTGATAAACTTAAAACCGATATTGGCCTGTAGTAGCTCAGATCCTCTAAGTGCCTCATTTGTGCACGGGAACTACTTTAGCGATAATAAGAATAACCCGATATGTATCGCTATGAAATGCTTTATTGAACAGTGACGCCATTGTAGGAGCTAGGATGTCTGTGTTGTTTTTGAGAACATATGCTGGCATACCATCAAGGCCAGTAGCTTTCCTAGTATTTAAAAGCCTTGCTGTCATTGTAACTTCCGGGACAGTAATATCAACAAAATCAAGTGTACAATCATGCCACTTATAAATTGCGTGGTTAACACAAAAATACGTGTAATAAAATGTCAAGAGAAATTAATACGCAACTTCGCAGCTTCGAACTCACAGGCACACACAGACATTGCGAGCACAACCGTATGACGCACCGCATAAATCGAGCCAAAGTCTCTTATGAATAGTGGGTGAAGCTGTAGTTCACTGCTATACTCGTAGCTGCACTGCATGGGGCCTTCTCAGTCTATAGGCCTGTAGCTTCTCCCAGTAACTCGGCCGCGTGGTTCTGGAGCGACGTCACGTTCGCTACTCTTCACTGCAACAGAGAGGTACGGCGCATCCAGTAAGTGACCCTGTGGACGCTGTGGTAAGATACTATTCGCGTCCATTCGTAGTATGAAGGCTACTATCTTCTTGATCATTTCCGGAAAGATCAACCACAAGATGATCGCAAGCCACCGCGAGGACCGCCAGAGAGAGCAACAGGACGCGCACGCAAGTTGAGGCATAAAGCGAAGTGATGTACTTGCTCGTTCCTTTGGACGAGCTTGTGCTGGTTCCGGATGCCATCGAGCCAGACTTGGTCGCTGCGGCTGCGTTTTGAGGGCAACCGCCGTCCACATTCAAGTTCTTTCCAGAGCTCTGACTCTTGTCGGGCGCGTCCTTTGGCAGCAATGGCGACTTGTTCTGAGCATTGCTGTCGCTGCTTTTGTCCGATCCCCTCTCACTGGTCTTGCTCGAGGTTGGTTTTTCGTCTTGCTGCGCGTCATCGAGAACATTGGCGCCGGCTTTCTCGGAGTCCGTCTGGTCTTGCTGTGTCTTGGCCCCGCTTGCGCTGCCCTTGTCGAGGACTTTGCCGCTGCCTTTAGGGTCTGACTGCCGTCGCTTTTCACCGTTGGTTAGAGGAACGGCTCCTTGAGTGGGCTTAGCCCGGAGCCTGCCCAATCTCTTCGCAAGCGCCTTCTTTTTCGATACCGCGATGACTTTGGCATGGTTCACTGATTTCTTATTAGCGGGTATTGCCGACTTACCGGCTGCCTTACACACCGGTTGGGCGGCTCCTTTGGGAATTGGCGCGGTCGCTTTGGCTGCAGAATTCGCAGAACCTTTTGTGGTACCGCTGCAGGTCGGCTTCTTAGATTTCGCATGTTCCTTTTCCAAGGGCTTCAGAGAGGCCTTGTTTGGGGACGCTGCGCCAAAGACGTTATTATGAGCTTTTGCCGACGAAGATGCCGATATCTTGTCAGGTAACTTTGTGGTCGCACCGTCGGAAGGTCTTTTCGAACTTTTGTCCAGCGACTGTCTGCCACACTGAGCTACTTTATCGGAAGTCTGCGATGCGCTCTTGCCCTTGGTGGTGCTTTTGTTCTTAGAATCGGCGCTGGACGTGGACGTCTTAATAGCGTCTTTGAGCTTGCTGATCAACGATGATGGTCTGGTAAGTGTGAAAACTTGAGTCATACTGCTCGTTTTCTTCTCATCGTTACGCGCGAGCAAGCACATTTCGTTTGGGCATGGCTTGCCTTTCTCGTGAACGCAGGCGTTAAGCTGGGGATCCATTTGGAAGTGTACGTCGCCATCTTCCGCGTCGTTTCCGGCGTTCGGGTCGGGTGGCTTTTCCGGTGCTGCGTTCGGTAGAGGTGCACCTCGCGCCCTGTGCTTCGTTTCCCGGGCTTTCCCAATGGCCTTGTTGAGAACGGGAATGCGCTTCAGTGGTATGGAAAAACGGGGCGCCGCTCTTGCTTGGGACCTCGTACTTGATGAAGTCGAGGATTTTCGGACCACAAAGTGAGGCTCGCGCCGACCAAGGTCTTCGCTATCATCTTCGGGTGCCTTGGAAGCCTTCGGCTGGGATGACCAGTACATGACGGCGTCAATTGTTCTTTATCGTTTCTTCATCTTCTTCGCACCACAAAAATATTCGGGGTGCGGGATTAGCCCGAAAAGAATATTAATATAAATTGATTTTACACTGAAAATTTCGGAATGGTTTCAATAGAAAAAAAAAAAATGAGAAAGAGATGTGAGTTTTATTAACTATTTTGTTGATATCACAGTAACGGGGGGCGTGACCGAACGTGCTCCAGTTACCTTAATAGTAATCAGCAACGTTTAGACATGCATGACACATCACCCCCGTCAATAATATTGTTTTCGATAATGTTCTTAGACATAGAGTATGTCTAAGAACGTTGGTATCCCCGCTCACTCGTTTTCGCCACCACCTATTGCGAAGAAGGCAAAGAAGAATGAAAGAAAGATTAAAGAAGAAGAAAAGGTTAGCGCGCGCGGACGTTCTTTCGGCCGCTCTCAAGCCGAACCCGTCTCAATCGTCGATCTGACTCGTCAGAGGCAATGGAACGCACGGCCCGGAAGCGATCCACGAGCGAGAAGAAAAAGCAGAAGCCGTCCCAGGAACGAAAGCCGTCCCAGGCACGAAAGCCGTCACAGACCGTGTCGTCACCGGCTTCACCGAAGTCGATCCCGCAAGTATGTCCGGTGTCGCCCTTCGCCACCGGTTCGCCGACTTCCGAACCGCAGCAGCAAACGGGCGTGCCGGCTTCCTTGGATATCGCATCGCCGAGTTCGAAGCCGAGGAAAAAGATGAGCACGCTGCCTCCCTCGAGTATTACTTCGCCGATATATAGGGCGAGAAAAGATTATACTCGATGTCTCCGTTCGGTATCTCTTCGCCGGTGTCCAATCCGACGATCGAGACGGACCGCGATGCCCCAGCGATCGGCGCAACGTCGCCTCACTTGCCGGAGGGAGCAGGCAAGAAGGACGCCTTCGGAGAGTGGTACGAAGCGGCGCACAAGGGCATCATTACCCGCACAACCGACAGCAGCAATCGGTTGCATCACTCGGAGAAATCTCTCAGATCCATCGGCGCCAAACGGTAAATACTGAGTTGTCAAATGTTCGCAAATTGCTATCGCCCCCCTTGTAGGAGCGCTTTTTTACGTTGAGCGCCAGGAAGCCTTTGTTCAGTCTGGCACACGGACGTCAACAAGACGACGTCATCGTCGCTGATGTCCAAGGCAGCTGTGTGCTCGCCTGTGTGGGTACCCTAAGCAGTAACCTTCGAAATAAACCTTAAGATCCAACACTAAACCTTAACGTTCCAACAACAATTCCATTCCACTCAATCATGGGGATTATAATGTTCTTTTGCTGCTTTCTGCACAATGTTTTATTCTGAATCAGACAACCTGCATCTTTTCTCTGGAGGCTGGGAACCTGCTTCATTTTATATTATTTTGTATCATTTTATACTCTTTATTGCATCAAACGACTATGTGTAGCCGACGGTGACGTGACCAGTTTCTTTTTCTCCATTCTAAAGCTACCAATCATCTGCAGTTACACTATTATAACAATAAACGTCCTAACTTGACCATTTACGCACTTATTCCACAGTTAAAAGGCGTTGCAGGACAGACATGGTTTCTCCGGTTTACTCGCCAAAGAATGCTTAGGCATTGACGTGACCAGTGTTTTTTTTATCGATTCTAAAGCTACCAATCATCCACAGTTACACTATCATAACGATTAAATGTCCTAACTTGACCAATTACGCACTTATTTCCCAGTTACAAAGCGCTACGGGAGAGACAAGATTTCCCCGGGGTACTCGCCAAAGAATGCTTATGCATTAATAGACGACAGGAAAAGTGGAGTCGAACAGCGCTGTTTCGCTCCCTTTGCCTACATGTCACCGAACATTGCATTCTTCCACAGGGAAACACACGGAGCTCTTTAGGAAGGGGTTGAAGGTTTGATGCTGTAAGGTTATGCCACCAGGCCACAGAGGCCAAGCAGTAGCCCCGCTGACGAGCACGCATCGCGAAATGTTTCAGATGACCTGACATCCAGCGCTAGCTGTAGTCCTAGAGCATTGCACGGGCCCGGGCCGAGCCCAGCCCGAGCCCGGGCCGGGCCCGGGCCCGGGCTTACATAACAGAGACCAGCCCGGGCCTAGCCCAGACCCGTGGTTCCAAGCCCGGTGCCGCCCTGGGCCCGTGTTACTGAGCCCGGGCCTGGCCCGGGCCCGGGCGTTCATTGCTAAGCTTAGCTAGGGCCCGCGTGTGCATGACCAAACAGGACCTGTAATCAAAAATGTATTGTTTTACTTACACATTGTAACGTATCTGTCAGCCTCACCTTCTCGAGGTTTAATCAGCTGCAGTATATGCAGCTGCAATAAAAGACCGAAATGTTTATTTCTCCATGGGAACATCACCCGTCGCGATGGCTCAGTCAGCTAAGGCGTTGCGCTGCTGAGCACGAGGTCGCGGGATCGAATCCTGGCCGCGCCGGCCGCATTTCGATGGAGGCGAAATGCAAAAACGCCCGTGTGCTTGCGTTGTATAGTGCACGTTAAAGAAGCCCAGGTGGTCAAAATTAATCCGGAGCCCTCCACCACGGCGTGCCTCATAATCATAACTGGTTTTGGCACGTAAAACCCCAGAAAGAAGAAGAACATGGGAACATCAGTGATACGGCCCATTGCCTGTGCTGTTGCTTTTCCGCTGGGGCGCGTGCATTTACCTTGATTTGTACGATATGGTTCCATGATTTCATTTAGCATGCGAATATATATATGATGGGCGTTACATGGATTTGTCTGATTTGCGTGCTTGGAGCTTCAGAAGCGTTCTTGTGGCTTTGTTTCTGTATATATATGTAAAGTAGGCGAATTCACGAGCATACAGCATAAAATAAACGCAGAAGTAGACACATCCCTTGCCTTAGCGCTAAAATACTACAATAGTATCGAGACTGGTCATAGTGCAATCGCAACTGCGGTAACATGGAGATGGTATGAGGAGCCTTTTTGTATAATTTATTTTTCCTTACGCGGAAACAATGTTTGTTTTTGTGGAAAAGAAACAAAACGAGAACTTAATCTGTTTTCCTATTTTCTTTGCTAAGATATATACAAAAGAGTGATCTGTTTTGCACGTGTCACTTCAGCTTGGCACAGAATGCATTGAACCATGCAATGCATAATGTTCGCGTGTGCTCGAAGGCCCGACTTAGGCTTTTTAATGAGTGGGCCCGAATCCGGCCTGGGCCCGCGGCTTTAAGCCCGAACCTGGCCCGAGCCCGCCGACAAACACTCCGGACGGCCCGACCCGGCCCGTGGACCGGGCCGGGCCCGGGATTTCAGGTCGGCCCGGGCCCGTGCAGTGCTCTAAGCTGTACTTCTTGTCTTGACCAAAGAACGGGGTACGCAACAACAGTAAGCACACGCTTGCAGGGGTCACTATAGCCAGTGGTTAACACTACGTCTGAGCGAATGCCTAAAAGCAAGAAGGATGAAAAAATGAAATGGTTCTTTAGAAAATACAGCCCCTGAATCCTCATTTAAAAAGCTTTTACTTCGTAAGTGTGGTCCGCAATGAGCCATCGCAACGGCGATTACCTCGCTATTACGCCGATCATGGACTCAAAGTTGCTCGTGCTCGAATAGCGACCGACAAGAAAACGCCCTTAGGAAAGAACGGATTCGTGCTTGCGTGTCTTGATTTGTAGCATCGTGTGATTTGTGATAATGTGGTTTGTAGACTTGGTCTTCTGGGGCCGGATTGACGAAGCTCTTCCTTGGTAAGAGCTTCTTCCCGACCGACCGCCTTCGTTGTAGTATTAGGTCCAACGTCATGATTTTCTGGTAAGACATGCTTAGGACTGTTCAAACGCATTGACAACGAGGACAAGTAAGTGACGCTTGCCCTTGCTGTCAATGCACGTAAACAATTCTAGGTGTATGTCTTACCAGCAAGGCCGAACCAAGAGCTTGACTAGCTGGGGCCTAATCTTATTAGAAGTTCTAGCGCCAGTTTTTAATACGGGCACTGACATCCTGCCTGCTTCTTTCTTCGCAGCGGATTTGCTCTGGGGATCGGCACCTGCTGCAGCCTATTGCTGTTCTTGCTGCTCGTCGTAGTCGCCTTCTTCTATCCCGCGAAGGACAAGCCGGAACTCAACACCACGTCCGTCAAGGCCTGCGGCACGGTGCGACTACACCAACTCGAAGTGGTGACAGCGAACGGCCTGATCACCGGCCGGCCAGCCACCATAGTCGACGCAGCCGACAACAGCAGCGTGCAGGGCGTGCTGCGGCATTTCTTTGGCGTCCCGTACGGCGAGCCTCCCAGCGGACCTCTTCGATTTGGCATGCCCAAGGTACTGCCCCTTCTCTCCGTTAAGGCAGCGTCACGAAGTGTATAGGCTGCAATATCGCCGTCGGCCAGTAATCACCGGATACAGCTAGGCGCACACATACTGCTTGGCCACCCTGTGCGACGATGCTCACCCTACTATGTTGCTTTTGTTTCCTTTGACGTTCTGTGATTTGAAAACGAGAAAACAAAATTGAAGAAATCAGACGCATTGCCATTCCGGTATGCGGCAATCGTCTTCGCACCCTGTGGCCAAACCTGATGTGCGCGCCTTTCTCTCGGAGATGTATGACCGACGGCGCGCACCGTATACTGCTTCAGTTATGCTGTGGTCATGCTCTCGCGCGTTCCTCTTAACATATCTCAGCTCTGTACCTAAACACACGCGGACAGAGACCCAATAAAACGAAGCATGACTCAGTTGAAACAGTGGCGGAGAGTGTTCGGCTCAGCAGTATTACGGAGCGCTTTATGTCAGCAAGGCTTGCGTAACATTCTTGCAGATTTTTCTGACAGTGCACTTATTAACGTACCTATAGTTACTGTCCCTTACTTACAGTCAAACTACAAGTATCAACGGCCCACTTTGGTTTTCTGAGTAGCCCCAACAAATGTTTCCATGGCTAATCAGTTAAGCCCGCAAGGTGGGGGAAGTTTTAGAAAGCGAAAATTGTCATACACCTGATTATACGACAAGATAGAATTATCTCCTTCGTAAACCCTTACAATTACTTGTAATCAACTACATTTCTTGGCAATTTTGTAAATTAACCATTACGTTGCTTACTTGTTAACGCTCGCTATAATTCAGTTGCAATGTTCAGTAACCAATTACATGTACCCACTTACTTTATTGTCGAGACAAGCTTTAACAAACGATGCAGCTTTGAGAACCTGAATTTGTAAAAAAAATGCCACAGTTTCGCCTTAAGGGCGAAGCAATGAATGCGATAGCAACACAGCAATGTCATACGAAGTAAGGTGAGCAGCTTTGGTAGCAATATGAAATGTAGTAAACATGAGCTAATTAAGTAAGCAGGTGTGCTGCGGCGTAAGTAGACCGACATGAAGAGAGACTCGATGACCACGAGAAGGCGCGTGTGAAACGGTGGTGTTGATGAGATGCGCTTCCCGTGGGCAGCGCGTGCGAAGGGACACACCTGTAGCGCTGCACTGCTGATCCGGGCAGCATTGCATGTGTAGCGTGCGTTGGAAAATGTGGCCCGACTATTACTAACTGAATGAACAAGCGTGGTGTGAGCGCGCACAAACGAACATGAATAGATCACACTGAATGACTGCAGACAACGACCGTCAAAACTCTGGCAGCAAGCGGATACGCCGCAGCGGCGAAGGTACGTGCGGTCTATCGCTTCAACGGAAACTGAGCGGCGAATGCACGGCGCATAAAGGTCAGAGCCGTGTGGAGATAAGAGACGGTGCGAGCGAGCGACGAGCGCGGTTGTTGGCAGAGTGGAAGCGCCCCCCCCCCCCCCCCCCCGCTCCCTCCGGCGCTGGCTTCCCGCTTCCTTGCTTGCGCGTGGGAGATTGAGTGCGTTCGCTCTCCGTGATAGCGCGCGTCCCCGCACGCTTCCACTCGGGCATACGGCACGCGGCGAAGATTTTATCTATAGGGAACCTCACGGCGACGGCGACGGCGACGCCGACGGCAGAAATCCGGTTGAAGTGTCCATAAAATTGCTATCGCAATAAAACTACAGTAGAACACCCAGATCGTCTAATGCAGCAGCCTTGCAAATACGAATGCTCACAGGTAAAAGCGGAAGCTCAGTATCTGTGTCGTCATCTTAACGCTCCACCAGATACTGGCTGATGAATTGAACAGATGTTGGCATGTCTCGATAGCGAAGGCAACTTAGGACGTTATAGACAGGAAATCGCATACGGACGACATTTTCAGCGTTTCATAATTGGCCCAACCGGAAGTGTCTTCTCTCAAGTCCCAGCAACAATGAAGCGCTGCACACCATAGAGGACCCAGATGCTAAGCAACCACATTCTTGTGCGCAAGATCCGTACACTCGTTACAACACCACCCTACACCCCAGCGCGAACATTGAGCGAAATAGCTGGTAGCGCTCCCTGTGTTTCCCTCCTTTTCCTCCTCGAGCAAGTTTTAAGTGTCGCTGCTGATGTCTTCACTACAAAAAAGAGGGATGATGATCAATTTTTTAAAGCAATTGTTAGTACAGATAAGCAATTTATGAAGGGCTACAGAGGATGCACTGTAAGTGCCTGGCCAGCTTCTCTTGTTTACTGTATGTATGTGTCGTGTTAATGTACGGAGGAAAGTAACCTAGAAGCACTCTATTACTATTGTGTAATTACTCAGTTACTTTCGTGGTGCAGTAACACGTAACTGTAATCAATTACATTTTTGAATTAATTGTAATTGTAATCGGTTACTTTTTATTGCGATAGCAATTATATGGACACTTCAACGGGATTTCTGCCGTCGGCGTCGCCGTCGTCGTCGCCGTCGCCGTGAGGTTCCGTATAGATTCCAAGGGCGATAAAATCGTCGCCGCGCCGAATGCGCGAGTAAAAGCGCGCGGGGGACGCGCGCTATCACGGAGAGCCAACGCACGGCGGAAAGCAAACGCGATTGTCGCCCAAAAGGCCGTGGGGGTATGGGGGGGAGGGAGGCGGGGCGACGCTGTGCTACGGCACCAAATGCTTATCTTGCAACCCAGCGCAAGGAGAACTGGCAACGCAATCTCCCACGCGAAAGCAAAAAAGAAAAAAAATGTCACAGTTTCGCCCTAAGCGCGAAGCAATGAATGCGATAGCAACACAGCAATGTCATACGAAGTAAGGTGAGCGGCTTTGGTAGCAATATGAATTGTAGTAATAATGAGCTGATTAAGTAAGCAGGTGTGCTGCGGCGTAAGTAGACCGACATGAAGAGAGACGCGATGACCACGAGAAGGCGCGTGTGAAACGGTGGTGTTGATGAGAACCGCTTCCCGTGGGCAGCGCGTGTGAAGGGACACACCTGTAGCGCTGCACTGCCGACCCGGGCAGCATTGCATGTGTAGCGTGCGTTGGAAAATGTGGCCCGACTATTACTAACTGATTGAACAAGCGTGGTGTGAGCGCGCACAAACAAACATGAATAGATCACACTGAATGACTGCAGACAACGACTGTCAAAACGCTGGCAGCAAGCGCATACGCCGCAGCAACGGGCGAAGGTACGTGTGGTCTATCGCTTCAACGGAAACTGAGCGGCGAATGCACGGCGCATAAAGGTCGGAGCCGTGTGGAGATAAGCGACGGTGCGAGCGAGCGACGAGCGCGGTTGTTGGCAGAGTAGAAGTGCGCCCCCCCCCCCCCCCCCCCCGCTCCCTCCGGCGCTCGCTTCCCGCTTCCTTGCTTGCGCGTGGGAGATTGAGTGCGTTCGCTCTCCGTGATAGCGCGCGTCCCCGCACGCTTCCGCTCGGGCATACGGCGCGCGGCGAAGATTTTATCTATAGGGAACCTCACGGCGACGGCGACGCCGACGGCAGAAATCCGGTTGAAGTGTCCATATAATTGCTATCGCAATAAAAAGTGGGGAGGCAGCGCGGGAGGGACGGAGGGAGCAGCTTCTACTCTGCCAACAAATACGCTTGCACTGGCTGTGGTGGCCGTCGCCCGCACCGTCTCGTTATCTCCACCACGGCCGGGCTCGACTGGCGCGCACACTCGCTTCTTAAGAAGCGAGCGAGCGCGCGCGCCAGTCGAGCCCGGCCGTGTCTCCACACGGCTCTGACCTTTATGCGCTGTCCATTAGCCGCTCAGTTTCCGTTGAAGCGATAGACCGCACGATTCTTCGCCCGCTGTAGCGGCCGCGCCAGCGTTTTGACAGTCGTTGTCTGCGGTCATTCAGTGTGATCTATTCATGTTTGCTTGTGCGCGATGACACCACGCTTGTCAATTCAGTTAGAAAGCGAATGTGTCCAAGTTTATGCGGCCGATAAAACTACTCTACTATCCCTACTCCGAATAGCTCTCTACCAATTTGCTATCGCAATTGATGCTTCGCCTTTCGGGCGAAACTGCGACATTTTTTTTTCTCTATAGCGTTTACAAGTCTGCCATATTCAGGGTCTTCAAGTTGTTAATAAATTCGGCCTGCGGTTTGATAGCTTTCTGGTGTGCTCATTCGGCAGGGCGACCTCCCCGGAAAGGCGTTTGTCCTTGGGTTGCACCCTCGAACCAGCACAACTTTCTGTTCAGCTGCGAAGCGTTCTTTCTGATAAACCTGTATTTGGTTTCCATTGTATAGCTTAGTGCTGCAATAGGGTGGATGGCAATTCTTCCTTTCATGAGTAAATGTTTCTCACTGCCCAAGGTGATCAGCCACTTCAGTGAGAACGCCACTTGGGACGCCGATGCCCATGGGCCGCCATGCCCTCAGAGGGGCCCCCTGCTGGCGTCCTCCGACGAGAACTGTCTGCGCCTCTCCATCTGGGCTCCATACGTGTGCAACGACAGCGATCCGCTGAAAACCGTGGTCGTTGCGGTCACTGGTGACTGGATGCAGACGGGAGACGTGCGCGACCACGAGGGCTTCTGGCAGCAGCTGGCCCTATACGGTGACTTCATCGTGGCCGTGATCAACCACCGGCAAGGCGTGCTCGGCTTCTTTGCGGGGGTCGACGATAAAAGCGCTCCGGGCAACGTGGCAATCTACGACACGCACCTCGCCGTCGTGTGGATGCACAACAACGCTGCCGCTTTCCATGGAGACGGAAACGCGATGGTGGCGCTGGGTCGCGGCAGCGGAGGCTTCATGTTCTCCTCGCTCCTCTTCACCAACAGCGACCGCTACCTCAAGCGACTCATCCTCCATGGTCTGTCGGTGACGTCGATATTTCCTCGAAACGAGGAGAGCGGGCCCGCTCTTCTGAGCGGCGCCATGCACTGTCCCAGGGGAATCAGGCTCTCTGAAATCGCCGAGTGCCTCAGAGGCAAGGACTTCAGGAATATCGTGTCCGCTGCGCAGACGCTGCGTCCTCTGCGCTTCGTCCCTTCCAGGTACAGGGCTCCGCTGTCGGACAATCTCTACTCGGCGGAAGGGCTCACGCCCCGAGGTGACCTCAAGGGCATCGACATCATCTGCGGAACCAGCATGGCCGAGGGTGAAGCGCTGTTCGACGAGTACGTCGCCCCCGGCATGAACATATCGGACACGATGAACGTGGAAGATGTGTTTCACCGGTGCCTGGCATTCTTCACCGAGAAGTACCACGTGGAGTACAAGGACATGCCAGCGGCGGTCAAGATGTTTCTGACGCAGCCGAACTTCCGTGGCTTTCGCGAAATTCTCCGAGATATCGTCACGACCTGTCCGATGCGCGCGGTCGCCAAAGCAGCTGCGGCAAGTGGTGCCACGGTGCATCACTATGTGTCCATGGGGGCGCAGCAGTTCTTGGAACCCGTGCTTACGTTGGACGACATTGTACTCTTTGCAACCACTGGGTAAGTTACACGCTTTTTCTCGTAAGACGTACCTTGCGTGCGTGCACGCGTGCATTTCCAGTGTCTGTAAGCCTATAATAAATGTAAGAAGTCCTCGCCTACTATGTCATGTGCAAAAGAAGTCCGATGTGATCACAAACCTTGCACCGGATGCATGTAAGCAGTTTTTTTAATAACTGGTGTAAAAGAAAGTAGTGTTCATGAGTCATGACTTCAGTGGTCACTCCTGGTGGCCATGGTGCGGTAAAGTCACGGCGTTCGAGATTGGCTGTCATTACTCTGAAAGGGCCGTTGCTGCCGGAGTGCGAAGCGGACACCATCCATTCCAGTGTCCCTAAAATATATCCACACTTGATTGTTCTGTTCTCTTTTTATTGCAATAGCAATTATATGGACACCCCAAAGCGGATTTCTGCCGTCGTCGTCGTCGTCGTCGCCGTCGCCCTTAGGTTACGTATGACGTCAATGGCGATGACGTACGTATGACGTCAATGGCGATGCCGTATGACGTCAATGACGGCAACGCGTAGCCGCGCTCCGGACGCTGTATGTGCGAGCGAAAGGGCGCGAGGGACGCGCGCTTTCACGGGGAGCGAACGCACGTCGGAGAGCACACGCGCGTTCAGCGCCGTGCTCCCTGAAGGGCTGCAGATTTAAGCGTCTCTCTCCTCCTTTCCATATATAGAGAGCAAACGCGACTTTTTCCGTCGCCCGAAAGGGTGTGGGGGGACGGGAGGGAGGGAGGGAGGGAGGGGAGGCGACGTTTAGCTGCGGCACCAAATGCGTATTTATATAAAAACGGCGCGCGCGTTCGGTGCGAACGAGGGCAAAACGCCGATTGCGTCGACAACAGTTTTGTGCGTTGCTGGTGCTGCTGCATGTCCAAGTTTATACAGTTGATAAATATACTATCCTTACTCCGTATGGCTCTCTACTAATTTGCTATCGCAATTGATGCTTGGCCTTCCGGGTGAAACTTCGACAATTTTTCGTCGAAGCGACGTCAAAGCGAATAGTATATAAGAGTGACGAATAATTTTGAAGCAAACAGTTCGAATAGTTGCGGGATTTGCATAAAAATTTTATGCAGCAGCAATATAGACAAACCTAAAAAGAAAAAAATCCTCGCAAAGATGTGAAGAAGTTTAATCTCTGCGATCCGTTTCTTTTTTTTTAAGTTCTGTTATTTAGCAACATTTCTATGGAATAACTCAAATTCGACACTTTTTTGAAAACACCAGCACCATGGAGAGTGTTGTGGTTTAGCTTGCGTGAAAGTTCGCGATTGTCGAGCCCACGGGAGTGATTCGCGTTCACCCGTCGCGCGTAATCGTGATGCCGATAAGTGCAAAGTTGACTGCGCCACGCTTGCATTTTAGGCTGTTTGGCGACAATTAAGCTCGGTGCTATAGGTCTGCCTACACGTGAGTTTATTCCATTCCGCCGTCAAGTAGACAAACTTAGTATTAGTCAAAATTTAATTATCTTATTAGTTAAACCTCGTATCTTGGAACAGACAAACATAGTTGGCATGTTTGATGTAAACGCCCGCTGACCCGAACGCGTCCACTTCTATATGACCCTCAGTTGTGCGGGCGATCTCAGACCGTATCATCGATTATCTACTCGATGAAGGGCAAATATAATACGACGGCTTGCAGCCCGGCACAACTCTAGGCCAGTGGAAACTTTTCGTCATGGTCTCATTGCCTTGGCTGTTTGGAATATGTCGTGGCTATTCATAAATGTGCAAATTTTTAACAGCAGATTAAAAATGACAAGACAACAGTGGCTGATACTGCAGAAATACAGTCTCCTTGTGTGCATTAGTGTTCCATGTGGTTTGTTGTATAGGCTGCACTGCCTTCGGGATCTGCTCACATTTTTTTGTCGAGTGTAGCCACATTTCCGCGTCTGGTTTTATGTGCGTGGCAGTTTCCAAGAGCGCATCTGGGTTTCATTTTGGCCTTTCTTTTTTGAGAATTACGCATTATTACTGCTCTATACCACAGTACAAGATATAGTATTTCTAGTTAAGGAAACTGCCCGGGGCCAGCGGCGAGGCGCGATCGACCAGATAATGTAACATCGACACGCACTGGCAGCGGTAATCTATCGGCGGAGTGGCACAACTTCATGCCGATACTTTGCCTCAGAGACGGTATCAGCGCATCGGTGATCTCGGAGGCAACGACCAAATATCTTGTTGTTGTAGCAACTGCCGCTACGCTGGCCATTTCAATATGAAATTTGAGGTCTTTAAATGCGCGAGACGCGTCAAGCCTTCCATGTGATTTCGCTGAGACGCGTTGCCGTAGCGCCACTTGAAGTGAGAATCCCAGAATTAAAAAAAAAAAAACAAAACAAAACAAAAAACTCACGTATCAAGTTTAGAACTCTAACTTTTCAATGAAAGAAGACATCACACTTCTGCAAACTGCGCCTCGTCACACAGCTAAAGCGGGCAAAATTGATGTATTACGCACTACTTTGAAATGCACCAATGTTTTGTGAATGGGACTTTTGCAAAACCCTCGTAAATACCGTAGCAGCTTCACGTAATGAGTAAAATATTAACTCAAATTTTCCTGCTTAATATGCTCCGACAGATGCAGCTTACAGATAGCAATATTTGACTTTAGTGCAGAGTTTAAAATTTGTAAACTTCGTTGTTAAACATGTTCTTAACATATGGATTTCCGGCAATTAAAAAAATGAAAGCCATCAGAATTTCGCTTCACCGAATTGCTGCAACTTAACCTGGCCTCTCGAATGGAATAAATTTGATTCAAATTGGTCTTGCGGTTGTCTCATAAAAGCATTTCTGCGATTTAAAGGGTAAATCTTACAGGGAAATTGGAGTTGAGCCTCGAGCTATGGCTTCACTTTAAGCCATAAAGCCACAACTTTAAACATTTTGTAAAAGCTACGCATAATGAAAGTACCTGCTGCACGCGAAGAGTTGTCAAGTACACAGAACGCATAAAAAAAAAAAAAAACAGCTTCGAAGCAAGGATGTTTCTGGACAACATGAAATGAGCACCCATCGCATGCCTTTGATCGACGAGCGACCAGGTGGCAGGAGCCTTTATCTGGCAGCCGTAAAACACGCGCTATCATTCCCTAAAGATATATTTTAAACCATGCTCCGTACATAGCTCTTTTATTGCGGCAGCAATTATACGGAGACTCGAAGCGCATTTTTGCCGTCGCCGTCTTAGTGATGTTCCGTATAAAGTCCAACGGCGATAAACTCATCGCCTCGCTACGTGCGTTGTATGTGCGAGTGAAAGCGTGCGAGGGTGAGCCGGCAACCGCACCTTAATCTCGAGCACGCGAGCACTGTAACGTGAGAGAGGAAGGCGGCCGGAAGCGCGCGGTCTTCTTTCACGCGCGAGGAACGGGGAGGAGGCGACAGAGACGGGAGGGGAGGGGGGGGGGGGGGGGCGTTCTGCTTACACGGCTGCTGCTCACGAAGCTATCTTGAAAGCGCTCTGCGACGCGGCCGAAGTGTACACCCGCGGTAACCTAATCTTCAAAGCGATCTGCGATGGGCGACAATTGCTTGTTTATTTAGTTAGTAAGCGAATATTTACAACTTTATACAGCCGATAAAAGTACTATCCTTATTTCGTATAGCTGTCTCCCGTGGGAGTTGAACCCCCGACCTTTGGTGGGAGTCGGACCCACGTTAAGGCGAAGGTAATTAAAGCAGAGTTAATTATTATACAGTTAATTAGGGCACACGAACCGACGGTCTTTGGTGTTAATTAGGTTGAAGTTAATTAAGGCGCAGTTTATTGGGGTGGCCTCAATTAAGGCACTCGAACCCACGTCCTTTGACGGGAGAAAACAAGTAATAAGAAATACAACGTATTCGAATGATAATATCAAGTAATTTAATGACTATATCCTGAGCCCGCAGGCTTTCGCCTTCATCCTCTTTGGCGTATGCTAAAGTGACTGTCAATTTTCTTTATTTATGTACGTTTAGATAGTTTCGTAGTCGTTCCAGGGGAAGTTTCTATTTTTACACGCCGAATATGTTGGCAAGTGTTACATGGATATAGCAATATGTTTATAAGCAAATTATAAAACTTTATAAAATATTCGGCAGACCCTACGCTTATGTCCAAAACTGCGTTAAGCAAAGCTTTATATGATGTTTCCACTGTAACGATGAGGAATCGGCGGTCAGCCAGGCGCATCGCCAGCATAAACGTCAAAGTAAACGTTATGCAAACCTAATGCCAATCATGGAAAGGTATGTGCAAAATGGCGCAAATGGAAAATAATTTTACTTACTTACTGACTCACTCACACAAAATATAAACAGGCAAGAGGAACCAATATTGTTATTAGCAGCAAAATGTGACAGTTCTGGCGTAAGTCTGCATGGCGCAGAAAGGAACGTGCGCTATGCGCAGTTGCCTAAATTACACTTGTCTTGTCGACATGAGGAAGTGCTAAACTGGCAAGCGCCCTATTACCCTGCACCTTACACCTGACCAACGACTTCTAGCCAAGCGCACCAGTTCCTTTCCTGACCCTACAGGTACAACCCGGGACACACTACCTCACCTATGCTGTAATCAGTACATACCATTGCCGAGCCGGAGGTTTTCGACCACGGCCCTGGTGTTAATACTACACGTACACGGCAACTATGTACTAGCTTGCACAGCGTATAACAGAACCCGGATAAAAATGCGTGCCTCATGATTAGGGCGCCGGTTCTGCGATTAACGCATTTCTTTATTGCGATAGATGGACACTCCAAGCGCATTTTTGCCGTCGCCGTCTTAGTGATGTTCCGTATAAAGTCCAACGGCCATAAAATCGTCGCCGCGCGACGTGCGTTGTGTGTGCGAGTGAAAGCGTGCGAGGGTGAGCCGGCAACCGCACCTTAATCTCGAGCACGCGAGAGTGGAAGGCGGCCGGAAGCGCACGGTCTTCGTTCACGCGCGAGGCACAGGGAGGAGGCGACGGAGACGGGAGGGGGGGGGAAGGGTGCGTTCTGCTTACGCGGCTGCTGCTCACGGGGCTATCTTGAAAGCGATCTGCGACGCGGCCGAAGTGTGCGCCCGCGGGTGCCTCATCTTCCAAGCGATCTGCGATGGGCCAACGGGCATTCGCCGAGTGCCGGTAGCTTCGTATGCGCTGCGCTTTCGACGTTTCGTTCGCGTTGAAGCGAGAGCCAGCGCGAAGGTCAATTGGCTCGCTGCCGCTGGCGCGCTTTCTCACTCCAGCGTTTTGACGAGCTCCCGCGGTCATCGAGCGAGATGGGTTCATGTTTACCTGTGCGCGCGCGACACCGTGCTCGTTTATTTAGTTATAGTAAGCGAATATTTACAGCTTTATACGGCCGATAAAACTACTAGCCTTATTTCGTATAGGTGTCTACTAATTTGCTATCGCAATCGATGCTTCGCCTTTCGGGCGAAACTGCTACTTTTTTTCGTGACTGTTCTGTCTTTCTTTTCTGGACTCAGGCAGGTCAAGTGGACGCCGTTCAACAAAGGGGAGGTCACCCTCGTGGTCAACGGTAGCTCCCGCATGAACTTAGAGCACTGGATGACAGACGTGTGCAATGTCTACTCCACCCTTTCCAGTAGCATAAAAGGTGCACATGGTCGTTGAAGCTGGCGCCGCGTACCTACTTCGCTTGTTTTTCTGCGTGCATTTCCGCTGTCTTTATTACGCGCGAAAAACTTTTGTGACCGTTTTGCGAGTGAAATGATCTGCTTCAGTGGGTGGCACATGGTTGAATCTCTTTTTGACTGGACCGCCGCTACTTCCCCTGTTCTTAAGATGACACTGCTTGAGCACTCCATTTAATGATAGCGCAGAAGTGGCCATTTTGGTGTAGGGATCGCAGTAGAACTGAACTTTGTTGGACTTTTAGGTTTTATTGGTGGCCGCTGTTTCTCAAACGTGCCTGCGATGCATTTATCGCTATTTAGCTGCTTCGTCTTATCTCTCTTTTGATATTGTGGGACCATAAATGCGATCGTATTTTGGCGCATATGGCTGAAAGCAAGGAGCGCTGTTGAAATTGTTACTCGTGCTTAGCTGTGTTTTGCAGGATATTCACTACAATCACATGCCTTCAGTGCATGAATGTAAGGTTTGTACGTTGTTAATATGTGTGCCTCCTGCGTGTATAATTACAATATTTGGCTGCACTGATATATATGTAAAGCCAAAGTGTTGTGTTTCGAAACGCAGTATTACCTACCTATATAGTGGGTGATCATTTCCAAGTTTTATGGAATTTTTAAAAATTCCGTAAAACTTAGAAATTATCACCCTGTATAACACTTTGAAGGGATTACAAATACAATACCAAGAATATTACGTGGTACCGTATTTTTAGCTATGCTATTACATTTTCTGCAGAATGATAAGTTGCCTAATAACTAATAAGCATATTATCAATGCATTTGGCCTTTTTGCAACGTCTGCATTTTTTTTATTGCTTGCTTGGTTATTTTTCATATGCTCTGTTTTAAGATCGATGTACAGTACTCCCGCAGTAAATACTTCATATGGGAGCACCTGAGAAATAAATTAATTGTGTGAAGATCTTACATCACTAGCCTATGATTAGGCGTAGTAATACTCGCGCTGTTTCGCGCTATCGTCAATTTCGGAAAATTTTCGCAGTAGTGCCCGATCACTGTTGTTGTTTTCGTCTGTTGCTTTCTTGCCGTCGCTGCTGTCGTGTTTGTCAGTTTTTATTGTGCGTTATCATCTCCACCTAACTCATTTTAGGTCATTTTACAATTTTCTCTTAAGTCGCTTAGATACAGTCTCCCCACCGAAAGCAGCCTATAATCAAGAGGCCTTATCAGGTCATTGTCAACAGTCTTCCGAGTGTGAAGACGGAAAGGCGGCCTATTTCGTTGTTACAGCTTGCGTTCACATAGTCGGCACGCCCATTCTAAGAAAACACGCTGAAAAAGAAACTCTCAAAACCAGCGATCGTCCAGTATACTTGGTGGGCCTCCTTGTGTGCGCGTTTTTATAAAATGTTCGCCGTCATTTCGAACGCAAGCTCCCGACTGTGACCGCACTCCGACACCATAGATAACTTATAGACCGCACAGATGCCCTTTTCTTTAGAGATATCTACCAAACTCGTAGAGGAAAAAAAAATGAGGACATCGCGTCATATTCGATACGGTTTATCCAGTTACGGAACACTGCTTTCCGTATGATTTTGTTGCGTCATTGTTGCGCCAATGAAGCACTGATTACACAGAAGATTATACATTCAGTTCAATCATCGTGGTGCAGAGAGCCCCTGTAGGAGCACTTGAAAGTTATCTGATACAACGACGCTCTTTCTCCGTGAAATTGCTTGCGTACGAAGCGTAATATTTCGTAGAAGACTCCATGGGCGCACTTGTTGTACGTGTAATTAGGTTTACGTTCCGAGTGGGCGTATGCTCGTAGCAGTACAGCGTAGTATCCTCAGCTTTGTGGTTTCTACGTGTCAATGAAGAACCGTAACCATGCCTGCGCGGCGCAGTTGGCTCGAATGTAAATTTTCAAAATTCTGTATTGGCTCCGTGAACGCCGAGCAGCTGCTTTTCGTTAATGTTCTTGCAATAATTGCACTTTTTATTTTGCACCACGATATCACGATGGTCGTTTTTGTATGCGATGATGCTGCGAATCAAATCAAATTCGAATTTACTCGATCAAATCCAACCTTGTACTTACTTGTTTGGAGAAGAGGAGAAGCTTGGAAGTGCCGCAAAACAAAAGTTTGAATTAGTTGTTCAAAAGCACTGAATGTAAGCAGCGTTCACCGTTGGTAGGAATGTGCAGGTTGCAATGACTATACACGTCAGTCGAAGTTTCCGCAGTTAGATAACACCCAGAGCACTATATTCCCATCATTCTATTTTTCTATTTCTACATGTCTGCGGATCCGCAGCGTGTGTCTTCTGAATCACCGTAGCTCGATACCGTCCGAAATAAAAGGCTGTCCCACAACTTCAGATCCGATAAATTTCATGCGTTTTTGCCGGTTGTATTGGTTCGCTGCATCTTAAGTTGCCAACCACGTTATATGACACTGCACGTTGTTCTTTCGTAAGTCGGAGGCATGGTTTAATCGTCAAAGGTGGAATGCTTCACCACACTGAAGGGACACATACGCACGTATAAAAAAGAGCCACTATGGTTTGCTCGCATTCTTCGTGTGTGCGTGTGCTGTGCATGTGTGTGTTAGTGTACTCGCGCCATGAAATAATGGGATTCACACTGTACATGACCAAGAGAAAAATGGTCTGGCTTCCGCGTTCACTGAACTAATTTTTATAACACATGCGTAGTTCAAAAAAGAAAATTATCTGCCGGTCGCGAGATGTAGTCTGATTTCGACCTTAAAGTTTTCGCGCAAAGATTGTGGATAGTTGTCAAATGAAATAAATATGAAGCATCACGTTTACAAGTACCTCGGCAGTGCATGGAAGTGGGTCACAATGCTGGAAACAATGCTGACGACTTCGTGTAAGCTGCATCATACTCACTTATCCGCTTCAGATACTCCAAAAGGTATAGCCCGCAGAATTAAAATATTGGTTTTCAAAGATGTCACAGTGTTGCATACTTGTTGCTTCACGCTTACCAATTTTACAATTTTTTTTAGGGGCGAAGCTCCTTAGGGTGTGGGTTTGTCCCTCCTCTGTAGTAGTAGTAGTCGTCGTAGTAGGTAGCCACGTCTACATTTATGAAAAAAAAAATTCCGAAACTTGTGTCCGTAGCGCGGAATCGAACCAGGGACCCCTCGCTTCCGAACGCGCGGCGCTAACCACTACGCCACGAAGCGCACATGGACACACGCACCACGATGACAATAAATACCCAACATTAACGAAAGACTGCGCGTTTTTAACGCGTTTGTGCCAGCGCGTTACGGCCCGTGTAAGAAGCTGGTGTAAGACGCTGTGGCCTCTCCGCCTTACCCCCGTATTCATAAACGCTCCTCGACTTGAACTTGACTTGCCACCGCCTTGGGCAGCGCGTTCGAAACGCGTTGAAGGCGGTGGCAAGTCAAGTTCAAGTCGAGGAGCGTTTATGAATAAGGGAGTTATACTCTCTCAGCAGTCATGTGATGGCGTCGGCAAACGCGGTGCACGTTCCGGCATGTGTAAACGGCTGCGTAAGACGCTGTGGCCTCTCCCCCTTACTACAGAGTACTGCACGTTTCAAACGCGTTTGTGCTAGCGTCCCCTTAAGCGGGAGATGGTGCAATTATAATGAAGGGCGCTGTTATAAAATAGGAATGACGTCACATATGGCGCGTGTATTGGTGGAAGTCAATCGTTCGATTTAGTGCGGCGAGACTGGGCGAATTACACGGAAGATTCACGGTTTACCGATTATTCCCTCCGGAGCTTCGCCCACTCATCATCATTCACCCCGTGGATATGCGGTGTCTTTTTTTTTTTTTTTTTTTGTAGAAAATTCAAGCCCCCAATCACGCTTACAAATTATACCAGGTTCCAACACTTAGCTATAATTTTACATTGGTTATCTTTTAAGCTCAACAGATTTCATTATTATCTCTTCAGCGATATCCCAACACTAAGCAAAAGCATTCATTCATTCTCAGCTCGTTTGTGTACTGAGGAAAGGAAGTACAGCCTGGTTTACGCGCTCTGGATTTGCTCCACGACTACTCAGGTCAACAACGACCACGACGACGACAAGAAACAACAACGCAAGCACCATTTTGATTAAAAGTTGATGCTCCTCAAAGCACCAAGACAAAATAGTTGTACCTGAAGAGCGCATACGTGGAACTATTCAGCAACGATCATTTTGGGACATGGGCACGTTACGCGTGACTCATTTGCTCTTGTATTGCTAATTTACGCAGCAATTTCTCCTAGCTTATATAAGCCTTTCAAAGCTCGTCCGTCACTAGCTGCAGCGCTCACGGTTGTTTATCTGCGTGTCGATCTTCCCTTCAGCTGGAGACCATTTTTTTTGCCTCGCTGGTGATCAGAGCGCTGCTTTTACGCCTGGCGTCGATACGGTGAAGCTACACACTCGTTGCCTTGGCAACGGGCGCTGCCGCTTCTCTTCCCCCGAGCCGTACCCCACCACCTCCTCCTATCCGCCCCGCTCGCACCGGACTCCGCGCTATTTACCGTTAGCCTCGGGATTTTCACAGCGCGGAAAATGATACGTTTTCTAACGAGACATCGCATCTGATGCATTCACAACATCGGAAGGCCATCAGACGGGACCACAATCCGGGTTTCAAGCGCATAGGGTTCAAGGTGCAGCCAATATTCCTTTCACTACAGGGGACAAAAGGTGAGCCCACTCATCTCGCTTTCCGTGCGCGGTCTAACGAACCATGTAGTCTTGGCGCCGGAGGCTGGCCAATGGTCCGTAAAGCACGGACATCGGCTATTTTCGGTACATTATCGATCACGTCAACAAGAGAAGCCGCTACACTTCAGCGTGTATCCTGGTTCTGACTTAATCAGCGCTGCATGTACAAAACTGCATAAACCCCAATGTGTCGTTCGGTGTCAGTGTGTTGCAGCGGTGAATGTGAAATCTCTCATACTTCGACGTGGACTCGAATTGTACTAGGGTAATGGAATTAGGTGCTTGGTAACCAGTCTGGAATTGAAAACGCGTCGTAACTTGCTTAGCCGACACCGAACTGTCGAGGCGCGGTCAAAGCGCACAGTCCGCTTTGAGCGGTCTGTTACCGGGACACCAGCTGTGTTGACCTTTGCGCGTTGCAGTGCTTCGAGTGGCTCATCGAATGGCAATGCGGAATGAAGATGAATTTGTAACTCTGAGGCGATTCACAAGTGCGACACAAGGCACTGATTTTGAGAAGTTGTTTGGGCCACTGTACGCTCCGTATACAATCCATTAAACGGGTTTTTTAAGCAATGCAAAGAAAATCGCATATTTCACTTTAGGTACTGTGCTCTGTACTACGCTTAGTTTATTCGAAGTTTTTTTTTTTTTTTTTTTTTTCTCCCAATGGGGGTGATGCATTGCGTTGCGGATGACGACAGCTGACTGAACCTTTGTAGACTGATGAACCTGTCGTCGACAATATATTTTTTTTCTTGGGCTCCAGCAGAACACGAGCAGGTGGTTGATCTTTTTCTTTTTTTCTAACTTGGGGATGAATAACCGGGTCAGAACCATGAACCCTCATCTCGTTTTCATGTGATTGTTTCAGGACGGAACAGAAGTGACATTCCACGCAGAAAGCGCGGTCGTTTCTTGCTTATGTGCTATTGACCCCTCCATGTTTGCTCATGCGCTTAGTGGTTTGCACTCTCGCTTGACGCTGTGAACCGGCAATCTGCCTGCCCATTCAGTTATCTATTGCAGGAAACGGCATTCAAGATAATTTAGGGGAGGCAGCCGTACATCAAACATAAATAGCTAATATTCCTCCGAGTCCGCACTGTATATACATGAGCTGGCCTATAGCAAATTGTATGGAATGTTCATTGTTACAGCCACTGCTGACAATGCAGAGAGTTCAAACTTAGTCACTTTCGGGGATAGCTTACACCCGTTGAGACTGCTCGCAAATCAGTCTGCTATTTCATCCCATTCACTTGCGTTTAAATTGTCAATTACTTGCACTGTTTCTGCATGTGCGCGCGTGTGTGAGTCGCATATTCTTAGTTTTCTTTTCCTTCTTTCCCTTTTTTTGCTAGCAGCATGATACAGATATGCTATGCGTGTTGTCAACTACGACCTAAGTATTATACGAGGGCAAGTTGCGGCCATCTCTCTTCCCGCTGCTAATCTTGTTTTTTCCGAGGAGGGCTGCTTTATGGCACATAAGCATGAATGCAGCCCTACATTGTGTGGGTATAGCCCAGTAAGGCTCTAAATGAGTCGTCTCTGTCTCGCTTTTCCGTAACTAGCTGTACAGCGGACGCACCGTAGTTTGTACTGAGGGGTGCTGTGTCATGTGCGCTGGAACGCCCGTGCGAAAGAACCGTGTTGCGACGCATACCGGCAACCACATGGACCATGTTTCCGACGCGAATTTCCATCTTTCCGTCGCCGTGAGTGTATGCTGTCACGCGAGATGAACCACGTTCCACCTAACTGTCCCGTGCAGCGACAACCACGCCAGGTGCGCCGTGTTTTCTCAAATGTAACCCGTGTGCAGTACTTTCTCGAATCGGACCCGCAGGTGGCTCAGTAAATCTTCCGTGTTCCTCTTTTACCGATAAACCATTTAACCTGACCCAATATATGACGTCAAAGTCTATGATGTCACGTCGAGCTGGTGCGGCACCTGCAAGCCGGCGTCGGCACCAATCTTTCATTTTTAAATAGTTGCTGGCCTACGCTTACCAAGCCCCTTCTCACCGGTAGAAGGGCTTGGCTTTGTTGAAGCATCGTTTACTCGAACTCATTTTTCTCCTTAGTGTCCCTTTAAAACCCGTGGCGTAACGCGGGAGTACCGGCCTGGTGGCTATCGCGCGAAATTCAAAAACGCGCGCACTGGCATTTGTTTTCTTCGCGAGTAATCAACCCTTTTCAGGTCATATAAACGAAAACGGAGTTTCGAAGCAATACTTATTTTAGAGTCACTGTTTATTGTGACTTCATCTACATTTTATATAGCGATTGCGCACAGCCCGATGCAGTATATGTACGGTCATTTTCTTTCGGCACACGCAGTATGAGAGTACTTCGTCAAAAGAGTTGGACTTACTCCTTCGAAAAGCACTAGAGCTTAGGAATTGATTTTAAGGTGTACTAACATAACATTTCCCGCTCGTTTTCTTCATTTTTCTTCTATTTTTTTCTTTTTCTTTTAAAGCAAGGCCCAGATTTTTTTAACTAATAGGAAAAAACACTGGCAGGCGTAGGAACACCTCAAAAATTGTATGTATTACTTGTTTCGATGAACCACTTTCAATTGTTGCCCTCAAGACGGGTATGCGCCCCCAATGACGTCATGGTACATTATTTTGCTCCGTTTCAGAAGAAACGTGCACTGCATTTTTTTTTTTTTTTGAGCGACGCCATCATATTATATATCTGACCTTAATGTTACACGACGTTAGCGAATTTCGCTGCTTGTCATGACCCCATGATCATGTCTATGACGCCAGGCCGGGCATTTTGAGACCAACTTTAGTATCAGATTAAAATATGTTATTACGAAACTTCAGCGCCAACGCAAGGGACAAAGAAGGAAATGCACAACACGAGCGCTTCACGTCCCTTGTCCTTCCGTCTTTGTCCCTTGTGTTTGCGCTGAATACAACATTCCAACTAGCCCAATTAGCAGTTTAAAAATATATTGTGTTTCCCAAACCCTCACACCTTCACACTTGCTATATGTCATCCTTTTGCCTGTCATAACACGTGTCGGGTACTCCTCTAAGAATGGCACAGGTGCGGCTACGCTCGCTATAGATCATTGGCCAACGCTTCCTTCGCTCTTGGTGCATGTGCGAAGCCATGCTTGCCGCCTTTGACGTCACGCGACCGCCGGGATAGTTCCTTCTGTCCAGACCTCGTGAATCACTCAAAGGCCGCGCTGAGTAATCCCCGCTGCGGCCGCCGGGGCCGTCGTAGTCGGTGACGCGCTGCGGCCGGGCGTCACCGCGTTCCCCCAAGCCTATAGGCGAAGCGCCGCGCGTCATGTCGATGCGGCAGTACCATCCCCCTCGTTCGATGGATTTTGCATGACACGCGACGACGCTGTCTGCTACAGCCGGGGGAACGCTGCGACGGCACGTGTAGCGCAAACACCGTGTACAGCGACGACTCGATCGATGCGGACGCGCGCGAAGCCGGAAAACCGAAGTCCCGTTTGCGCAACGCGATCTCACCATACACGCCACAACGACGGCTTTTTCATCGTCTCGCTGCCGGGAGCTCCAGCATCGCCGTTGTTTGCCCCCTTCCGTATATACGGCCATTAGGAACGAATGGCAAAGAGACGGATGCGTGCCAAGGGCGACTCGCACATGGGGACCGGCATAGTAGACTACGTCAACGGAGAAACTGACGGGAGTTGTACGAGATTTGCGGTAAATTCGGCTCCTCGCCAGGTTTGGGCATTGCAAACAGACAAGCGCGGCACGTACGTAGACCACGCGGGGACAACCGTGTCTGCAAAACTAGATATCAAGAGGCGGCACGATGCGAAAACAGCTGAAATTTCAAACAAAAGCTCGCGCGCCCTTCGTCCCCAGCGCGCCCTTCGTACCCAAACCCCGCTTGAGCCGAAGAGTCAATCAAGTTCGCATGCACAAATGCCTCTACAGCAAACTCACTGTTTGCAACGTCACCGATTATAGCACGTGGCCTACTTAAATTGTCTAATGTAGAATGCGCATTGCCGCCACGTCGCGCGGCAGAAAGAGGAAGAAAAGAAGAGTAGAGTTTAAAAAAGAAAAAGGGAGGCAAGTGGGCTTAGTGACGCGAACGTGACGCGGTTCCCCCGGGCTCAGGGATGGGAGAAGGCAGGAATGAATGTCAATTGCTGGGAGTTAGTCGAGGCAAAGGGGGAGAGCGTCCACGTTTGCAGTAAAGCTCGCCTCCTGGTAAACGCGACATTTGTATTTCTCCCATCTCCTCTAATAATGAACACGTTTGCAAAACTATTCCAGTTAAGAGGCTTCTTTGACGGCGCCCAGCAAATTCCAGTGTGTAACCCGAATTGGCTATTGTGAGGGGATTTTTATGGGCACACTAAAATAACGACACTGTATCAGTTACTGTATCATTCACACACAAAAAAAAAATCTTATGCTAGAACTGAGCGTAAGAGAAGATGCTAGCTAATCGTGACGTCAGAAACATCATTAAATGAGGCGGCCAGCCAATGGCAAACAGCAATTACATACGAAATGCTTCGCGAATGAAATTGTCAACATAATTTAACGTAATGTTCCTCTTTAGTTTTTTTAAGTACTACCGCTAGCTGAAGGAACCTTTATTTACACCTTGCTTTTCTACAAGAGTCGTGCCAAAAAAAAAAGAAAAAGAAAAAAAATCGACCGCTAAATTTTAAGGTCCGCAACTCTGCATCGGATACGCAGCAGGCAAATTTGTAAGTGGTGCGTATTTCAATGTCTAAAGCCATCAAAGAGAGAGCATTAGTTTACAGATTGATTTTTGGCAACAGTCGTATTCGAAAATAAGTGCTGCAATCCAGAGCGGCGTACAATTTCATTTTTTGGATACCGTAATTGGTGCAGTTCACGTCGCTGTCACATATGGTATTATTGCGTAGTTATCGAATTGTGTAAAGCTTCATTCTTGATGTACTTGAAAGTTGTCGGGGCCCTTGGGCCCTCCTCTGCACTACGCGCGGTGGAAGCCATTGAAGCGCGCGCCACACGGAGCATGCGCACCGATCGGGTTGGCGTAAGAACTCGTGCGGGGGCTGCCGCGTGAAGGCGGCTGCCCGATAAGAAGGCAGCGGAGACTGCACTCAGGGGGCTTTTCGGGGGTGGGCCTGGTGAGGCGCTGTTCGGGCGCGACTAGGGCTAGGTTTTTGCCGAGCGTGCTACGGAGCGAGGGACAACGTTTTGTGTAGTGTCTGAAAACGAAAGCTTCGTTTTCCTGCATTTGCGAATACCCGTGTTTGCCTGGCCGGTTCGGCGCTTGCTTTTCGCCTTGCGTGTTCCGTTATCGGTCGCGAGATTGCGGCGATTGATTGTCTGCTAAGGCTCTTATTTTGTCGCCCCTTTGCCAGTACACTTGTTTGCCTCGCTATTCCGTTTCTTGCCGCTTCGCCTTGTGCTTTCTACTGTCGGCCGCGAGATTGCGCTGATTGTTTGAATGATTCGTTACATCGTAAAGTCGGTTCTGTTCCTTGCGCCATTGGTCCTTTGTCGGGCTGGTCGCGGCTCGCGGACCCCTTGAGCGAAGGCGAGGGGCCTTCAAAGTTCACAGTTTTCGACAACCCTGTTGCTGTCTACTTCTACGCTTTTCTTTCTGATGGCTTAAATAAAATAGTCATTAGTCATGATATATATATATATATATATATATATATATGTGTGTGTGTGTGTGTGTGTGCGTGTGTGTGTATGTATGTATGTATGTATGTATGTATGTATGTATGTATGTATGTATGTATGTATGTATGTATGTATGTATGTATGTATGTACGTAGTACGTATGTATCGCTAGGTCAACGAGCCTAATTTTCACATTTTCTTGCCGGCAGAATTGGACTTCCTGTTAAATGCCAACAAGCCCACTCAAAAACGACTCGGTAGGTGCAGAGAAAAACGATCATCCCCCGTGTTCAGGCATGACATAGCGAGCCTCCTCTTAACCACACCAAGTTCCTAGTGGCTTAGCTACAATAATGGCTCGAAAGCGGGTCACAGGAAAGCGCAAATGACTACACTGTTATTTCCCCTCCCCTTCCTTGTATTGCTACCCTTGCGCTTGGTTCCTCTCGTTGGCGCAGACTGGGGTGGGCGCATCCCGCTAATGGCCTCTCCACACCTATAAGCCGCTCAATTAGGTGCCCTTTAAACGGCGATGTTTTATCATTTGGTAAAAGATACACTAATTAAAGAGCAATGCGAGATCAGTTTTTAGACTGATATAACATCGTTTCACCACTCTGTATTTACTGATCTGGCGGGAAAAGGTTGAATACTGTCGAAATTAAGCAAAAGCTTTATTATTATTATTTTTTTTATTTCGTCTCGAATAATCGGCCCCGCTGCTTCAGTATGACGTCACGAATTTCGTGGGTTTTTTCATATTTGGTCTATTCTGACGCACAAA
Source organism: Dermacentor silvarum (assembly GCF_013339745.2). NCBI lineage: Eukaryota > Metazoa > Arthropoda > Arachnida > Ixodida > Ixodidae > Dermacentor > Dermacentor silvarum. Next base: position 211,491,649 of record NC_051156.1, on the reverse strand, counting down.
ATGTGGTCTAAGTTCACTAGGTTGATTCCTCGGTTTGTTTAATTAAGACACAATGTAGTCCGTCTTTGCCGATAAACAGTCCATAGACAGTTTAAGCGTGTCCGGTATTCCGGTAAACGCACGTGGACTGGGCGTTTTAACAGATGAGCGGAGGTGCAAACGGGAACTGCTTGCACGGTGCCCAGCCAACTGGTGACGCAGAGCTCGACCAGACAAACACAGAGCTAATATTGCAGTAACCAAGTGCGTTTTACTTCGCTGCTGGTAGGACTTTTCGGCAGCAATACAATTACGCCGCTGCCAAAAATTTACACCAGCAGTGAAGTAATCTACACTTGGTTACTGCAATATTAGTTATTGTTTGTCTGGTTGAGCTCTGCGTCAACAGTTGGCTGGGCACCGTGCAGGTAGTTCACGTTTGCGCTTCCGCTCATCCGGAAGAACGCCCAGCCCAATTGATTTTACCGGAATACCGGACACGCTAAAACTCTCTAATGTTGTTGCAGAATGCGTGGTTTACTAATTCAGTTGAACATAGTTATCGTTTCTGCAGTGTCCGCTTAAGTTATCGACAGATTACCGTCGCTTTCTTGCCTTGCTCTGGGTGAGCTGTAGTAGCTTGCATAAAATCGGTGAGGGATGTCAGATAAACTGCCTGCGGTGGGTGACACGTTACTCACTCCCACAAATAGGCGCAAGAAGGGAAAGGCTCTTAGCTGTACCCGTATTTTTTATGCCTTTCTTTCCTTTTTTTTAAGGGGAGATATACAAGAAATAGAAAGAACCCAACTTGAACACTGGTATACTGAGATAACTAAATTCTTGTGTCGATACCTGTTTCATATTTTCTGCAGATCTTATCTACTCTGTTCTTCATGCTTAAGCGCTTAAGCCAATCAGCCATATCCTCTGGACGAAAGGTTGTTCTCACACTTTCTATTGCAGTACACCGCGTAAGTGCTGGCACAAGCATAACTATAAGCTTCAGAAAGCATCGCAGAAGTGCAAGATTACGACTTACCCTTTTAGCGTACGCGTACACCAATTGTCTACCTTAAAATATGTACGTGCTTGCCATTTCCTGCTTGAACAGGTGTTGTGTGTGGGGAAAATGCCGGGTCAAATATTTTCTTATGATCGTACCTGTAAACAAAGGAAACCCCCAAAGCAACCCTTCTCATTTCTTTTTTACCTCTCACACCTTGCGTTTTTTGTTGCATCCTACAAATAAAGGCTTGTGCGTTTTTTTTTTTCGCGCTATAGAAACGACCACCAAACATGAGCCATTATTATCAGCTCAATGTGCCCGCTTCCTTGTGCTGTGCGGTCGAAGCAGCTGGTCTCAGCTCGCGTGCCGACACGTTGTTCTATTCTTCCCTTTATTCCTCTACCGGGTTCCTTTATATCCGGCTTACACCTAATTCGCGATCGCGCCCACAGGAAGTAAATATAGCCGAGTTGCCAGGCGACCGGCCGAAGTGGCACCGCCCATAGAAATAGAGGGTCACGAGCGGAATGTCAAAAGCAACCCGAAAGCAGCAACATAGAAACACGACCAGGGAAGCCTGGCCATTACGCTTTAACGCATCGTTAATGTTTTTCTGTCGTGCTTTATGCACGTGGCTTGCCGGTAGATATTTGTTCATGATGCTAGTGTATAGCGGTCATTCGACAAGTGTACAAAAATATAAAAAATAAAAAATAAATGAAGAAGAAGCTAAAACACAGAGTCGATCTACGATCGAGGCATGTACGCAGTGGGTGCCAACGTGTAACCTGTATTCCATCAGTGATCCTATCTGACTTGCGCAGTAATCAAGATTACCATCTCGGGGTCCTTTAACGTGAAACTATTCCCATCTGTTTTTATTCCAGTCTCCTGAGGTCAAATTTACGTAACCGCAGCGTTGTTTGAAGCACCAAATCAAGCGCTCTCCTCGTTTATAGGAGGTCACCTTAGTTTGATTTCAAAGCGAATAGCATTGCCAACTTTGACAGGTTTTTCTTATCTAATTGGCTGACAAGAGGCGAGGAGCACGCAGAAATGGAGAGAGTATAGGTGGGGCCGAGCGTGCGCAGTGAAAGTAGATAAGCTGGTGAGGAGGTGCGTGCCGGCGTCTGGAATTGGCCCGCTTCCCCTTGCTTAGCTTGCGGTGGCTGGTTGAAAATCGCGGCGGCGTGCAACGGAAGGTTAAAAATATCGCTAAATTGGATCCTCAGCGAAGAAGAGTTGGCAGAGTGATGTCGTATATGTGGCCAAAGACTTCCACAACTTTATACTGCCCCGTAAAAAGTTTTATTATATGCTAATAAATCCGTTTTCCCCAACAGCTCTGAGCAGCATGTACCAAAGCGATCGCTCGGCAGACGTTTTCTATCCCTTTCGGAACGGGGCAGTCTCCGTCGATTTCGAAAAAGGTTCAGTTTTGTGCGTCATATTAATGCATCTTTAATGCGTACACGTCACTTTGACGTGGTGAGTTCTCACAGGTTTGTGAAAAGCGACAAAAAGGCGAAGTTCAAAGGCGAGAGGGACAGAAAGGCGAATGCTTTTGACCAATAGCGGAGGGCTAAAGCAAAAAGGTGTCGAATAAGAAATAAATATTTTTCTTTTGTTCGGTCTAATCATGCATCATCAGTGTACACACGTCATATCAGATAGGGCGTTTTCGCGGTTTTCGGGACGTCTCATAACAGACAGGTGACGCGGGAGTGGCCCGAAAGATATTTAAGGAATCGGGGAAGGCTGATTGCATAAATGAAATAAAAACAGTTTCGAATAGCATTACGTTAACGTAAAGCTATTCCAAACTATAGCGCCAAATTATAGCGCCCTGGGCGTTAGAACGGCGTTCTAACCTATATATAACTAAGCAAGCTCGATTAGGTTGGCACTATAGCTCAAGAAAACACGTTTGTCTGAAGTAAATACTACCGGTGCCACACGTACGCTTGTGATCACGATCACGGCCGATCCGAATTGAATTTATTGATAGCGATCATTGTTGATCGCTATCAGAACTGTACGTGTGACACCGGTATAAGAATTCACATGTCTGCAAGCCACAGCTGATCGACTGCAATGCGACAGCATTATGACTTTCTGTCATCCGACGATTACCTGTCGACATCCACATGGCGTTGCTCCCTGTCCCATGGCCATCCGTGATCTATTACGACGTTATGATCAACTAACACCACCTGTAAACCCATTATGATCTTTCTTAATTGGTGTATTGAACCTGCCTACCAAACCCTCACAACCTTATAATTTACAGATTATGTCTACTTTTAATGCATCTATATACAGGGTGTTTCAGCGGGCTCTTTCAAACATTATTTTTTAATTGCCTGTGGCAGATAGCACACTTCTAGCTGGTGAGACTGCCAGACATATCCACTTGAAAAGCATTGTGTGGAGGACACCATTTAAGAGATATGCGCCATCAAAGTTCCCGTAGAAGTGCATGCACGGTCGTTCCACTTACTTTCTTAATGAAACGTCGCTTCATGCATTGAAGCATAAAAGTAACTGGAACGCAAATGCATTTCTCCGCAAAGTTCGGGAATTAATACTTCGAAACTGGTGTCATCCTCAGAATTCGTTCCAAGTGGATCCGTCTTGCGAACTCCCCGGCTAGAATTGTAAATTGAAATATGCGCGATAAGGTTATTAGTTAAAGATATAATTAGTGAATTTTTGTTAATTAGTCAATTGTGCATTTCAATTTTTTCTGCAAGTATTGTCCGCCTCTTCGAGTAGACCAGCTCATGGACTACAATTGGGCTATTTGCCAGAAGCAATTTCCCAAAATGTTCGAAAGTTTTGCTGAAACACATGGTGTGTCTATACCGCAGTAGTCATTACGCATCAGTGTCAGTATTCCACTAGTCCAATAACACAACGACGGCAGTTCGATGCGCGAAGCACTTCAATAAACACCGCATATGTTTTGTCATTCACGATAGGGTCGCATTGCGACCCCTATCTCGGAAGGCCGCTCGTCTTCAACAGGTTTAACTGCCTTGAAAGTACGCCATAATAAGTAACGCCGAAACATACTAAAATGCTCGCTACATGGCGCGCGTGATAGAACTACTTATCATACTCGTGTTGCATACAGCCGTTGGCACAAATCTTCGGCTCTTCCTTTCCTTTTCTTTTTTTTTAATGTATTAGCATTAGGAGTGTCAAAGTGGCAAAAGTGCGTGTGAAGTGTTGGAAGCCGGTAACGCAGTAGAGGTGTATATATATTACTATATATGCAGGACGTGTGTCGAATGAGCTCCTGAAAAACAACTTGCAATGTGGTGAACGTGGTTTAAATGATGCATCCAGGATCTCAAAGAGGTGTGACGTAAGGCCTGACGCGTTTTTCGCGCACTTGCCGCTAAATCGCCACAGATTTCTTTTTTCTTTTTCTTTTTTTTTTGACAGTGCAATAGTCACAATGTTAAGTTATGGGGTTTTACGTGCCAAAACCACTGTCTGATTATGAGGCACGCCGAAGTGGGGGACTCCGGATTAATTTGGGCCACCCGGGGTTCCTTAACGTGCGCCTAAATCTAAGTACACGGGTGTTCTCTGCATTTCGACCCCATCGAAATGCGTCCGCCGCGGACGGGATTTGATCCCGCGACCTCGTGCTTAGCAGCCCAACACCATAGCCACTAAGCAACCACGGCGGGTTAGGCACAGTGTTGACGCAATTGCCGGGCTTCTTTCAAACTACAGGCATATAGCCCCATTTTGTGCGTCATGCCGTCACGGCACTCTTTCTTCTCACCATTGTGCAAAACTAAAAAATAAATTTAAAAAAAGTACGCACGAGCACTCCTAGGCTATGTCTCTCACGCAGCGTATAGTCTTACGTAAGTTTCGAAGATAAGAGTACTACGCTCATTTGCGCAACCTCACCGAGTAAGCCCTTCAAAGAAATGGCGAGGCATTCTGCGCCTCGCTTTGGATTTGTTATCTCCTTATCGCACACCTGTATTTCTCGCTGGGGCCACGAAACAATGGTCAGGTCTAGCGGATACTACTGCACCTAGACCGAGGACAGAACGACCGCTAGTATTGAAACAGCGAGGAGTTCCTTTCGCCCGAATTCTACTGGAGCCAATGAGGGAAGTCAGGGCCAACTCCTGAATTCGGTACGTAATCTGATTACTCTTGGTGCAGACGCGCAATGACTTTACTTGTCACTGAAGGATTTCGCAAGTGGCTTGAGATGACGAGCTAAGCAGTGATAAGCATGCAGGCGAGTTGCCATTCAGAATACCGAACGAATAATGTAAAATAATGCGACAAAACAGACGCACAGAACAATAAGGCCCTCGTTTTCCTCCTCGTCACCTCTTTACTGTGTCTTCTCCCCTTCCACCTAACGCCGAGTAGCAGGTCAGAACATTGATCAGGCCGACCTCTCAGCTTTTCCTCTCGTAATAAATCTCTCTTCTCTATAGATGTGCGAAGTAGTGGTTCTTGAGACCGAATCGAATGCGGATCAAATAGTACGAGAAGCGAGTCGAATCAAATAGTCCTGCATGCACATCATTCAAAAATCACCAGCCATTCGTCTGTCGAGAAAATGGGGTAAGCGAAGCTTGTCGTGTGTGTATCTGACCTTCGTTAGGGTAACGTAAAGTTCACGACATGTCACGGTAATAAAACATAAACGTTTATAAAATGTATACATTGAGGGAAGGAAAGGCACAACACAACGAAAGGAAAAGCTGTACGAAAGGGAAACAAAAGTAGTAGGAAAGGGAAGGGAAAGTAGTAGGCCAAGTACACAGACGACAAGCTTCACTTACCCACATTTTCTCTACAGGGGAAGGGCTGGTGATTTTCTTTCTTTCTCTTCCTCTCTTTCTTTCTCTATTTTTCTTCATTTCTCTATTTCTTTATCTCTCTCTCTCTCTCTTTCTTTCTCTCTTTCTTTCTTTTTTGTCCCTGGTATGTGCCATTGAGCTTGGACCATTTCTACACTATCACCAGGATCGGCCCACTTTTCAGCGTGACACCACCACCACCATCACCACCGAAACTTGCGAGCCTATAAAGCTTCGCTTAAAAATGTTTCTGTCATTACGCTGCACATGAAAAAGCATGCTTTATTAAAAGCGCGAAGGTGTTGGGATGAGGAACCAGTAAGTTGATTGCTAGCAAACTCGGTGCTTTTCAAAGCATACACGGCCATGCAATATAATATAAAGTTTTGAAAGGAAGCCTTGCTGACCAATTATTATCTGTGCAAAATTTGGCGACCAAATTGAAAGTCATGGCCGTCTGTAGCGATGGCAGAGGGAAAAAACAGTTTATCTCTAGTTCAGCATAGTCACGCCAGACAGAGGGTGCCACTATTGTAGAAAGTGTGTTGCAATGAAACGTATTCATATTTATTACGATGAGGGGACACAGGTGCTGCATCTATAAATACTACAAAACAACACCCACTACCGAACGCCGTGTCTAAACAAGATTTTATTGCGACGCATTGTGTTCAGTCTGTAAAGTCCTGGCTGTCTGAGCGACGTAGCCTGCTCTAGTACGTTGTCTACTGTGGAGTGGATCATGGTCACCGGCATATTTGATGAAATTTAATGTTTGATCGTGTAGTCTGCAACCTGAACTATTCGAAAACTGTTCGAAAAGTATTCGGATTTCTGAAAACTTACAATACCCCATTCGAGTACCTTATAATCAAATAGTTACTATTCGATTCGAGGACCGAATCAGACAGGACGATATTCGATTCGTTGTTTGAATGTCTCGAATATTCCCACACACCCAGTGTTGTCTCTGCATTCGGCGCTGTATTGCGTTACTATGCTATACTATGATGAGGTCTACTCACACTTCTCGTTCTGCGGGTACACTTAGCGGGTGGGACAACAAAAGAGAGTGAGGAAAAAAAGAAAAAGGAAAAGCAGGGAGGTTAACAACAACAACAACAAAAAAAAGACAAACAAAGAGAAAGAGTAAAAAAGAAAAAGAAAGCACGGTTTGCAATCTCGCACGAGAGAAAGGGCATTTAAAGAAATAGGAAAAGAGAAAGGTGAGTATCGAAACGCAAATCGGCGCGAATAATTGTGGCCGCACACATTGCAAGGCATCACATGTATGCTACACATTACAGGTTAACATTGCATTGTATAGTAGAACACATTCCTTGCCTGCCTCAGTGCGCAAGCAACGTCTCATTAAAGCAGCAACTCTCTTGCTCCGCAGCTCGATCACGTAAAATCTTCATCTATAGACAGCATTTAGGATCATGTGCATGTGCGATCAATATTGCAGCAATAATCGGGCAGATGCTCGCATCTGTCTACGTTAATTTCCAAGCGCACGTGACGGCGGCAAGTGCCGTTCATTTAATATCACCCTTAATGCCAGTTCATATATAGAGAGACTAATTTTCCAAACGTATATCAGAAACACAACCAACAAACATCTGCGACTCAAAGTGGACGTGCACCCGGTGCTGAATAAAGCATATTGAGAAACAAGTGGCTAATTTACGCTTTCAACTCTCTAGTTCTTTTCCCCCCGTGCCCTGGGACAAATTAAGGCAATGCAAAGTACAGAGCGAATCGACTTGTTTGCCACAATGAAGCCACGCTTCCTGAATCTCAATGAACAAAAGAGGAGAGCACTGCAGTAGCTATGCGCACTGTACTACTTTCGCGAACGCGCAGTTTCATTACGAAACGCAGTCGCGCTAGTCGTACAATCGTGAGACCATGCGACTGTCTGGGCCACGTATAGGCCGTGGGTCGGGGAACCGGAGCGCATCCGCGGGACCCAGCTCAGCGCTGTCCGAAACCCTGGCCGACGCATTCGTTCAAATGGGTTGCATTTAGGGCAGGTCGCGACGTGCGCGAAACGAACCGGTGCGAGACGTGTTGGCTGTGTAGCACAAATACGCACGCACGTGTGGTCCGCTTGCTCATTTCTTTCTTTCTTTCTTTCTTTCTTTCTTTCTTTCTTTCTTTCTTTCTTTCTTTCTTTCTTTCTTTCTTTCTTTCTTTCTTTCTTTCTTTATTGTCCTTTTTATTTCCGTTTCCGGGCGCGAAACGAACAGGGTCACGCTCGGCCTTGGTCTTCGTGTATGGGCTGGAACCGATGTAGCTGCATGTTTGTACCCGTAGGTCATCATGGATGAAAGGCGCAGCTTGAAGCATGGGTTTGGTACAACACCCGTGCTGGCCATGCGCAGCGCTCGAATACATCGACCTGCCCCATTATTTTATCCCATTTGTTCTCCTTTGTTACTCTGGTCTGCATTAGGGTTATTATTCTTTATTAACAGAAAACGGTGTTAATATGGCTTCATTGCTGACCAGAGTTGAAAAAGCAGAGAGAGAGAGAGAGAAAAGGTAAAGGAAAGACAGGGAGGTTAACCAGACATTATCTCCGGTTGGCTACCCTGTACCGGGGGAGGGGTACACTAATAAAAGTAATAACGTGGAGGAAAGCATACTAAAAAGCTCGTTTGCCTATTTGTGTTTGCTTCTACGAAACTGCTTTTGTGGCAATGTTAGTCTTTCTGTCTTATTTTCTTTCTTCTAGTGGTAAGGAGTATTGCGTAATTGAACGGAGTATTGAGTACTTTATAAGTAGAGATCATGCGTTTGTGCACTCTCGTGTGTCTTCCGTACAGGTGATGCTTAGCCAAATGCCGGGTCCGCGAGCAAGTGCTTCGTGCCTAGGCTGACCAGAAAATTATGTGCACTATAATGAATGAACCAATAAATTGAAATTGAATTTCAACCGTAAAATAAATCAAACAAACAGTAATGGAAAGCGCTACCCAAATACCAACAATATTGCAATAAGGGTGTTCATTGGTATAGATATATATACACACATGTTTCAATTAATTAATCAAAAGTACTAAATCTAAGCAGCCAAAGTTATACACTTGAGCCAAAGCATCCGAACTTCGATATCACCAAAGCGCCATAACTGCCAGTTCATCATTCTCTCTCGGCATCTCTTCACATCCGCGGTGTGTGTCTTCTGAGTCTCCGTCGTTCGAAACCTTCAGGAATAAAACACGGCGCCACAACTCGAGAGCTTACAACTGCGAACACATTTGCCGGATGTATTGGTTATCTACCCTACGCATGTAATGCATAGGGTAGATAACCGGTGGACCGTTAGAGTTGCAGAATGGGGGCCAAGAGAAGGGAACCGCAGTCGAGGATGGCAGAAAACCAGGTGGGGTGGGTGATGTTAGAAATTTGCAGGTGGAATTGGAATCAGCTAGCGCAAGTCAGGAGTAATTGGAGATCGCAGGGAGAGGCCTTCTTCCTGTAGTCGACATAAAAATGCTGCTGCTGCAGTCGACATAAAAGCTGCTGCGCTGTGGAGATGGTATGGTGTATGGGTATTACGCCTCAGGTGTGTGTGAGTGTGTGCGTGCCTGCTTGTGTGCGTGTTGTGTGTGGTGCGTGTGTTGTGTGTGTGTGTGGTGGTGCGTGCGTGCTGGTGTGTCGTGCGGTGTGCGGGTGCGTGATGTGTGCGTGCGGTGGCGTGTGCTGGCGTGTGTGCGTGGTGTGAGCGCGCACAAACAAACACGAATAGATCACACTGAATGACTGCAGACAACGACTGTCAAAACGCTGGCAGCAAGCATACGCCGCAGCGGGTGAAGGTACGTGCGGTCTATCGCTTCAACGGAAACTGAGCGGCGAATGCACGGCGCATAAAGGTCAGAGCCGTGTGGAGATAAGAGACGGTGCGGACGAGCGACGAGCGCGGTTGTTGGCAGAGTAGAGCGCGGTTGTTGGCAGAGTAGAAGTGCGCCCCCCCCCCCCCCCCGCTCCCTCCGGCGCTGGTTTCCTGCTTCCTTGCTTGCGCGTGGGAGATGAGTATGTTCGCTCTCCGTGATAGCGCGCGTCTCCGCACGCTTCCGCTCGGGCATACGGCGCGCGGTGAAGATTTTATCATAGGGAACCTGACGGCGACGGCGACGGCGACGTCGACGCCGACGGCAGAAATCCCGTTGAAGTGTCCATATAATTGCTATCGCAATAAAATGCTGCTGCTGCTGCTGCTGCTGCTGCTGCTGCTGCTGCTGCTGCTGCTGCTGCTGCTGCTGCTGCTGCTGCTGCTGCTGCTGCTGCTGCTGCTGCTGCTGCTGCTGCTGCTGCTGCTGCTGCTGCTGCTGCTTGATGATGGTGTATGGTGTATGGGTATTTACGCCTCAGGTTGCCAAAGTTGTCTCAGGTTGCGTGCGTGCGTGTGCGCGGCGTGTGTGTGTGTGTGTGTGTGTGTGTGTGTGTGTGTGTGTGTGTGTGTGTGCGTGCGTGTGTGTGTGTGTGTGTGTGTGTGTGCGTGCGTGCGTGCGTGCGTGCGTGCGTGCGTGCGTGCGTGCGTGCGTGTGTGTGTGTGTGTGTGCGTGCGTGCGTGCGTGCGTGTGCGTGTGCGTGCGTGTGCGTGTGCGTGTGCGTGTGTGTGTGCGTGTGTTTGTGTGTGTGTGTCCAGGTTTATGGTCCATCCTTCAGAGTGGGATACGCTGTTTCACTTAAGAACAACCAACCAATAATGAAGCGTTTCTCGTTCAGTTCGTCACCAGTGGTCCTTAATATTTCACAATGGCACGTTTGCCTTTGTTTTCCTTCTTTCCGCCTCTGTTTCCCTGACGACCCGGCAGACGCGGCGGCTATGAGGAATAAAGGCCACACGAGAAGACATCCCTGCTGACGTGTAGATCGTGAGGTGAGGCGGAGGCTGCGGTCGGCGCATGCTGACGAATGTGCGCGGCGCCGAACGTGGTCCCGAGCCGAGATGGCAGCTCCAAGTCGGCAGTTCGACGGAGCCCCGGCGACGAGGAAGAGGCCGCCACCGCTGTCTCCTCCAGGCTACTGGCGGTGGTCGTCGAGAGCGACCCCAAGAGACTACAGGCGCAGCTTCGCTCCGCGCGCAGCGACCTGGTGTTCTTGCAGACCCAGCATCGGCTCACTCTCAGAGGTCTGCACGCCGAGATTGCCAAGCTCCAGAAGACCGTCAAAGGTGCGCGGTTCAGTACTTACGCTGGGTTCACGCAAGCTGTGGTGCATTGCCCAGACTGGGCGAGTCTCTGATAGTGCATCCTCTGTCCTTTCGCAACTTTTGCGGAACATGCTCCGTGTTGTTTGTCACTGCTTGTTGCTGGGTTCATACTTGGTTATGGCTTCAAATAATGGAAATGATCTGAAGGAATGAATGTCGCTCGCATAGAAGGTAATTCGGAGCCATTCACTTTTTGTTTAAGCATGCTTTCAGCGCGTGCAAACGTGTATCCTCACGAGGACACCTTCCTTAGAAAAAATCAACGTTCTGCGCTGTGTAGATTTACATGCGTGTAACACTCTTTCCTACCCTATCATCCCTTGGCATTGTTTCGCTGCTTTTACACTATAACAATCTGTCTTCATTCTCGACACTTTCTGCCAGCGGCAGTCAATGAGCCTGTGAAACCTTGACGTATATAGGTTTCAGTGTCCTGTGAATGGTTAAATGTTTTTTGTTGACTGCGAACATGGACAAGCTTGAGAAATAGAGGTAGATAATAAACTTATCAAAAGTGAGACAATAGTGCCTATCCGCGCAAGAAAAAAAAAAAAAAAAGGGTGGGTGGGGGGAGGAGTGGCCTAGTTGTCTAAGGGCTAAAATCGTAGTGTGTTTGCACAATGCAAGCTTAATATGGCTCCTACCTCTTAAGATGTCGGGGTAGGAGTCCTCTAGCCTCTCCAGCTACTCCTACCTTAAGATCTGCGGTCTGCGAAAAACAAAACCGAGCAAAGAATCCACTGGCAAAGGATATCGTAATTCACGATGGTGTTTGTCATCGCCCAGTTTGTATTTAGGGCTGCGCACGCAGGGAGTTTCTTGCTTTCTGACCGGGCTGGTTCCTCGTGCACTTAGATGAACAAGTCCTCGTTCATTCGGTTGCATTGTTTCTTGCACTGACTTATTATTCTAGTGCAGTGTGTAAACCAGAAAGCAGCCGCTGATATCTACACGCAAAAAAAAAAAAAAAAAACTTTACCACTGATTGTATGTCTTTCTCGTTTTCTTCTTTTTTCCCCCCCTTCAATCTATTTCCTCACTTTCCTCAGAAATGCAGTTTGCACTGTTTAACAACGGGATAACACTAGTGGACGAAGGTAAGCATGCGCTTTCATTAGGCCAATCTTTAATTAGAAGTAAAGAACTCTTGCGGGTACGTGTTATGCTGCTTCGTTTCCGTAGCCGGTACGGAAACTAAGCCTTCTACAGTCGTTTTATTGCGAGTCGAATGAAGTGCTCGCAGCAAGAACATACGAAATACTGTGATAAGCTCAATATGTTCAAAGCTAATAGAACAGAAGCTTCATTTTTTTTCATGAGTGTAGCAAAATGACTTCAAGTAAACTGTGATTCTACGCATTTAAACGACAGAACTTCGCTGCCCCAGCTATGGTAATCTTAGTAACTTGATGTAGTTTTCGTACTGTATGACGTGAGCAGTATGTTCTTAATTCTAGTTGTGTGCTTTTAAACATGCACTTTTAAACACTTTTATTTAGAGAAAAATTGAGTTTTATTTATTTTTTACCTTTCGTACCGATTATGCTTCATGTTATGTCTCTACTTTGTCTCGTAAGAAATTTACGTTAACTAAGTGTGTTTCATTAGTTAACGTTAATTAAAGTTAATTTACGTTAACTAAGCGTGTACGAAATTTACGTTAACTAAGTGTGTTTGATGTTCAATTAGAACTAAACAGTTCTCGTATCATTTTCTATGTTTACTGTGTCATGAAGCGTTTCTGCACATGCATAATGAGGACGTGGGTAATGCTTAGTTATATTTGTCACTTCGATACTCGAGCATGCTCTTGGAGTGATTTAGATTTCAAATATTTGCACGTAAGCCGAAAAGAAAGAACTTTCGATGAACCATTTAGGGGACGTTCGCGTCATTTTCTTCGCTTCCTTCATTCCTTCCCCTTTTCTCTCGTTTTGCTCTAGTCTATGCCACGTTCATACTGTTCGATTTGGTTTTTTGTCTATATACTAAGTTTATTTAACAGGTGCCGCAGCTTTGAAAGCGAGCGGGCGCATGACTATTTTCTCTTGACTTACCTGTGCGTGCCTAGAAATCTTTCTTTCCTTTTTCTCTTTTTGGTCTCTTCAAAGGTTTCTTTAGTTTGCTAAGGTCAGCTATTGTTTTGGACTACCTGGGTGTTTATTATCTGCAAATTTGCAACTTCAGTTCCTTTTCTTAAAAATCCCCGAAAGGCTATTGCGTAATAGAAGGTTTACATAAAAGGTGCAACTGTCACAATGATTCAACGTCAAATATTAACCGTACGCTATGCATGAAGCTCGGTGGGCCATTACAGCTATCTCTGCTTCCAGTTACTAGGTCTTCGAGATTTGCCATGTCCGGGGATTTTGGAAGTGCCTCTTCGGCAATCGGTTGAACTTCACCGCAATACACTAGCGTAACTCAATGGTCGACATTAAAAAAAAAAAAATATTTCGCAAAAATTGCCGAGTTTCAACAAGTTTCAAATAGCAACGTCGAGAGAGCACATCCTTCTGATAACATGCGCATTTACGGCTCTTGGACCTAACTTCGCTGCTGCTTTATATCCGCTATTTCGGTCAGGACAAAAACGGCTATATAGCGCAGCACTAAGTGTCCATGAAGTGTCACCAATGCGCAAGCCATTAGGAGAAAGCGCCCTATCATCGCAACGTTGCTAACAAAACTCGCTGAAATTAAGTCCACCATCTGAATTTAACTTTTGCAAGTGCTGCCTATTGAGTTACGCTGGTGCGTTGCGGTGAAGTTCTACAAATTGCCGAAGGGGCAAGGTCCAAAATTTCTGGGTATGAATTGGCGTGCACTCTCGCATAATACGCCTCGCATTGTAGATATGCGTTGGTCAAGTAGTCGTGAGTAACCTTCGTGCGTTGCCACGCAGCCTCGTACCAGGCGAAGATCGCGCAGCTTGAAGAAGACCTGGACAAGTGGTGCTGCCACTGTCGCTTCCTCAGTTCGCAGCTGGAGCAGGCCAACAATGCGCTCGTTTCACTCAACCAGCGGCTGCAAGTGCAGGTGCGTGCCATATTTAACATCTCGTAGCCTGCATTTTTTTTATCTTAGGAAACGCACTTTTATTGCTCTAAAATACATTTATTTGTGGAAATAAAACATGCGGTCGCCAAATAAATAAAATAAAACAATGACGATTAAAGTTTCGGGGCCCATACGGGTCTGTTGTTCACAACGTCGACGAAAAGCTATGCCAGTGGCTTATGTACTTATTTCAGTGATGACCCTTCCTCACCAGACGGTTTCCGTCGAACGCTGGGATGTAGCTGTAGATATAGGGACACAGGACACATGTTTTTGTTGGACGACAACACATGATGCCAAAATCAAGTTTTCTGCATTCGGATTTAGCAGCTCAGGTATGTCATCTCGCGAAATCGCAACATCAGGATCGAAGGGCTTAAGTGATTAACGTTCATGAAGTCGAGGGCCTGAAGAAATTTCGTGTGGTCTGGAAGAATTGCTATAAAGTGACACGGACTCCGACACAGATTCAGAATTATTAAAAACTTGGCGTTTCGGCCCACACAAGAAACAAATAAAGATTCACAGGCTCCAGCGTTGTGCCCAATACATTAAGCATTTGATAATTCTTAATCTTGGCCGGCGTCTGTCCCATCCCGTCATGATTGTGTTGAACTTCAAAATGGCATATGTGTTGTGCCAGTCATGTCTTCTGTAAGGATGCATTCACCACTTGAAAGACTGGACATGTCCAGACTTTATATATGGGCTACCAAGGGCCTTTATGTTGACAGCGACATGCGCATGTGAGGCTTTCTTTGCTATTCTACAAATAGAGTGCACAATAGTCACGATACGGGAAGTCTGACAAGACAAGTATTGTGCCTGGTGCCAGAGTTTGTTGAGAACGCGGGCTTGCGATTGTAATTTAATAGCTCGAAGTCCCACTAACATAGCGGCAGAAACCCAGAATTGTTGAGCCTTGCCGAAATGTTTAATAACATCGGCTGGTTAGGCAGCAAATTTTATAATACGCGGCACGTAATACTGGTGAATCGGTCATGTTCTGTTGGTAAGAGTCCCACAGCCCACAGGTGTATTCGAGAATAGGACGGGCGTATGATGTGTGCAGTAGATTTTTCACGCTTTCTGAGCATGCATCTTGTTTTTCTTGATTTGGGCAGGTAAAATTAGATTATGCGTATCTTATTTTTTTTTCTGAAAGCAAAGTACAAGAGCGGAGACAGGATTCGTACGACGAAAACTAAGGTCGTTTTCCCAAATTACACGCGGATAAATATTTCCCCCCTTTTTCATGATCCTGGAATCGCTCTTTGCTTCTACTCGGGTTCATGTATCTCGGGCTTTCACGGTAAGGGTTATAACTTACATAACTTATTATAACTTGTAACTCATTATATTCTAACTTATAAGCAGACGCATTCGTTTGATTCGTTAAGCGATTCATGACTGAATCTCGAAAGGTAAGGCACTATCAACTCATGCTCGCAGGACTGGCAGCACCAGGCGGAGCTGTCGGAGAAGAACTCCATCATCGCCAACCTGCAGAGAGAACTCGAGTGGAAATGTCGCACGCTGGCCGAACTGGAGATGGCCACGCGAGGACGAGGAACAAGAAGGATGTCCGGTCCTGCGGGACCTCTGGCCGCTTCGATGACATCGTCGTCGTCGCTAGTGGAACCTTGCGAGCCGGTGCGTACACCGTCCCAGAGGAACCTTATGGCTGGAGCGTGTGGGAAGGCGTCGGCTGCTTCGACTTCGGCGCGCAAGAGCAGTTATAGGTATGAACGTGGTCCGTTGGTACATCATTAACGGTGATCACTTGTGTCTCTTTGTGCATTTTGTTCAGTGCAGGAATTCATCGCAGCCTTAAAGTGAGGTATATCACTGTGTGCTGTTGAACTCTCTGGCGAAACTGGAAAAGCGAAGGCATTATATATGCTGGTACTTTCTCTTTTTGATTTATTGAAAGGATTACATATTCTTACACTCGCATAAAGCTCCAATGAAAAAAAGAAAACAGCATAACATCCACAAAATAAAGAAAAGAAAGTTTCTTTTATTTGTAGGTAGTTTGTAGAAGGTAAGCCGATCAATCAATTGTTTATTATGGCTTATTATTGTTTATACTTCGCCTCACTGACTCTTTGCAGTGTAATAAAAGCTGCTGGTGAGGTGAACCAGCAAAAGCGAGAAGGAGCTGGCGCGGATGGACCCTTGTTCGTAGCTAGTTCTTCCACGCGTAGACATGCAAAATTTTAGAACATTCTGTATAGCCTGAAAAAAGAAACGCCTTCTTTTTTTTTTTGTAGAAAAACTTAAATATTAACTACATTTCACACTGACCACTACACATGTTTGCAGCAATGCGATTCTGCACGATACAAGTACACTATCATTGTCACTATATTTTAACTGCATGACTAGAAATACAAGATTAAGCGGTTCCGCCGCCTGTCAACGCTGAAAAAGAATGCCATAGTACAAAGGCGGCATGCCCTTCGCAACTTTCACGCACAAGCCAAATGATGGCGAGGCGATTGGTCTCCTTATTCGAAGGAGGTTCTGTTATAGGCATGGCTTCGATTTCCCGCATTGGTCTCTTTTCTGCGCAAAATCTTATTTACATTTTAAGCTGTTATTTCGGGTGCTGGAAATATTGGCCACTTGTTTCAGTGGTCAAGAAACAAAAAAAAAGAAGAAAGGTTGTTTTTGCGCAATATTATTTTGACCGTTCGCATACTGCCAATGCGGCAAGACATTTGTGCGGAAGTTTTTAGGAAGGAGTAGCGGCAGACAGTGGGGACAATCGCTTATTAATTTATTTCTCAAGACACAAGTGGCTCGTTCTGTTTTCTAACTAGTTGACGAAACCCATAGCTTTCTCCGCACTGTACATGGCTTTCGTGAGACGGAGTATGATGCAAAAGAATAAATCTGAGACCGAAAACAATGTAGCCCTCGAGACGAGCTCAGAAAAAGGCGACAAATAATACACCACACTCCACGTACTTGTCGCGAGACATACACTGAAGCTCCTCGTCCATCGTTGTATGTTCTAAGTAGCTACGTTCACACGAACCCGATTAAGTCGGGCTGACTCTGCTCGCTCGCCGGGCCGAAAACCGGTGTTTGGGCTCATGTAAATTCTATAGAATCAAGTTGCGATTCAGCGTCGAGGCAAGTTCGGTAAACCCGCCTGCAACGGGTGGTTCGAAACACCCAATTAGCTTGGTATAACGTGCTTGTAAGCATGGTTTTGCCGGGCTGGGCCAACTCTACTTCTGACTCGACCCGCTCATGTCGAACTCATGCGATCAAAGCTATAGAGTTTCCATTTTTCCAGCATGCATCAGCAATCTTGCAATTTTCAGCAATATTATGTAAAAAAAAAATTGATGCCGTAAAACGAAAATTCGTTTCCTACGGTCTCTAGGTTTTACTGGTTTTTTTTTTCAATA
Organism: Dermacentor silvarum; assembly: GCF_013339745.2. Lineage (NCBI taxonomy): Eukaryota > Metazoa > Arthropoda > Arachnida > Ixodida > Ixodidae > Dermacentor > Dermacentor silvarum. The sequence goes on along the minus strand of NC_051156.1, from coordinate 211,474,105 downwards.
CAACAAACCTTATCTAATTCGCTCCAGTGATTTCCAAGAAAAGCGATTTCTCCGTTCCCATGTATTTAGATAAGACGCTCGGGATAACGTCTGGCTTGTGCGAGCGTCTTTGAGTCTGTAGTGCTTTCCATGCACGTCTCTTCACCCCCATCTCTCTTTCTCTCCATTCTTTCTATTCCCATTCTCCCTTCCCCCAGCGTAGGGTAGCCAACCGCAATCTTGACTGGTTAACATCTCTATACCTTGCTTTTATCTCTCTCTCTCTCCGAACTAAAGCTTCCTCATAAAACCGAGTTTACCGCTCTCCCTACCCTCGGCGATCGCAGGCTACCCGTAATCGTTCGTGACCGGCCTCCTAACGACGACGACGACGACGTGGCTCCCCAGTCCGTCGCAGTCGAGCACGACAACTTCGAGGAGCGTCACGCCCCGCAGGCACGCCGGCGCTCGGGCAGCGTCGGCCAAGTGCCTGCCGGTCGCCGGCGCTTCGTCTTCTTCCTCAGCGGGAAGCAGCGGCAAGAAGAAATCGGACCAGGCGGGAGCGCGGGGCGCCGTCGAGTCGGATCGCAGGCGCGCCCAACTACGGCTACCGCCCCTGGTGGACCCGACGCGCGCGCTCGCGTTCCCGGCTCGCTCGCTGGTACACCACCAGCTGACGGCGGTGCACTGCGACTCCGGACTGAGCACCGACGAGGAGCTGTCCATAGACCGCGTGCCATCGCCCGAACTTAAGCCCAAGAAGATGGGGGGCAGGGTGGTCGAAGTGACCACCAAGTGATGCTTATTCTCCAATAGACAATTTCTAAGGAACCGCTCGTATTCGTGTTTGTTGGGCTGCATATGCGGAAACTCGATAACTTGTGTTGTGACACAGGATGTTACGGTATTAGGAACTATCGAAAGAATCGTTCAAGTAGCGTAAACCAGCGTGTTACCTTGACGGCGCATGGACTTAATTGCTCGTCCGGAGGGACGAGTATCTTCGAAACACCGCGCACGTCTGCCAAAACTGAAGCTCGCTGGCACTGGGACATGAGAAACGTCTTCGTTTTATATGACCTCCCGTATATACGTCAAGCGAAGTTGCGGCGATAACTTAGTTACAAGCCGGCGTTCGTGCAATAGAATGGAGCGCCTCCAAGCCTATAAGATGGCGGCCCACGTTCGTGTATTGCGATAATGTGATATAAACATCACATGCATTACACGGGCTAATGTCGCTGCTGTCCAGCCATATGACCGACAGTGATACAGGAGTACCCACAGAATTATTGTGTACTGACTGATGAGGATCCGTTTAATAATAAGCTGGAGTGACATTTTCCGGCATCGTTTTCGTCAATCTCCGAGTAGTAAGGGCACAGCACGCCAGTTACCGCTTTACTAAAGGGAGATTCTCATGAAGCTGAACGTACTGAAATACTGTTACATTTACGTTCCATTTAAAAACAATTCTAGCTGAGAATTTTCCTATTGACAGCAGTAAACTACCGGTGACATCAGTTGCGCCAATGCCGTCTGGAAATGCATGCTTAGTTTAATTTGCACTATCAAATTTTAAACTTTCATTTTCGCTGATTTATTAGGCGAAAACATCTCTAACCACTGCGGTAGCTGAAGGTATGTGCCATTCTACTACTGAGTAAGAGGTCGCGGGTTTGTTTCCAGCCCGCGACGTCCGCCTTCCAATAGGTTTGCATATAATGCGAAAACGCTCGTGTTCGGTGCTTGAATTGATACACGGTTACTGAATCCCATGCAGTCAAAATTAACCCGCAGCCTCACCGCCCCGGCCTCCATCATTGCCCATGTGTTGCCTTGTGACGTAAAATCCCATCATTAAATCAATCATCAAACACATCTAATAGTCAAGGATCTCAATGTTGAATTCAGTGCGCTACATAATTAGTTTAGTTTTCAAGATTGTTGCGTTGAGTTCGCCTCATTTTTTTTTTTTTTTTGCGTTGCGCCTCATTTTGCTTTGAGTTCGCCAAAAGTGGCTGGCGGGATGTCACAATCCAGTGGTGGTATAGCCTGGCGCTGATAGCACGCTATTAAAAAACGCAGACATAACCGCCGGGTGTTTGTATGCTCTTCGAGTATGAGTACATTGAATTTCACACCCTGGCATGTAAGAGCTAGGCACGATTTTGTGCGCATCGTACAATCTTTGCAGTCTTGTGGCGTCACCATGCTGTCGACTACAATACCTTCGGGAGTTCCAAAAGCAGTGACCTTGCTAAATATCGTGTCAGAAATATGGTTATTGTTCCCTAATGTAATTGTCGTTCTCGTAACGCCATTATTCGTTGGGTGTACACCGTACTCATGTGTGTAGGAATGGGCAGTCACGCGCTTAGTATGTGTCCTTGTACCACTTTAAAATGGCGGTACAATAAGTCTCGCGGACGTAGGGCTCTCCTTGGTTTATACCCTGGCGCTATTACTCCTCCTTTCGTTATTGCGAACGCGCTCGATCAGGGCTAGTGAAGAACGTGCGACGGGTTAATTCACAGTTCACACACACACCGCTATGCTGCGTTCTGTTGCGCTTTCTTGAACTAGGGATGTGCGAAGATTCGAAACTTGCGACTAACGAATCTAATAGTGACCTATTCAATTCGGCCTTCGAATAGTTTTCGACTATTTCAAAGAGCCAACGGTGCGTAAGTAAACAAGATTTGAGCAATAGTACAATAAATTCCAGCTCCGCGGGCATAAAGTATTCACATAAAACACGAGTCTACTTCGTAGGCTACATCGGTCAGGGAGCCAGCATTTACCGCCTATTCGATCATTCGCACTCTCCGAAGAGTCCTGTGTAAGCAAACAAATTGTGTCTTCGTTTTTAATTCCCCGTTTGTGCTTTTAATAGGGAACGCTTCATGATGCGCAATGCAATAACAGAAATTTGCTATCGTTATGAGTATTAGAATGTGAACGACGTTTTATATTAATTATTGAAAGTATGTTCAATATTAGTAAACTATTCGATATGTATTTGATATGCGAATCGATTTGATTCACTCCTGCACTATTCGATTCGCATTAGATTTGGTCTCAAAAGTTACTATTCGCGCAGTCCTACTATTTTCCATTTTGCCAGTCAGCCGGCGAGCACGCTCCAACGAACCGTCCAAGCAAACACGTCAATCAGTGCTTTCATATTGAATCACGTGATGAGAGCGCATCGTGACGTCACATCAAAGACGTTTAGTCTTCTATATGCCTGGGCGGTGGACAGGAAAAGTAAACGGAGAACGGGAACGTTGCAAGACTCGAGCCATGGAGACAGTAGGTGACAAAGGTTCGGCTTCACCGTTGACACGAGCACTCTGCATGCCTCATGCAGACAATGTGCAGTTGACAAATTTGGAACGTATATGCTTTGTCGATAGTGCAATTTACGCCGAAGAAAGTGGTTGTGAAGTTACAAGTTTGTGCCATGGTAATCTTTTAGGGGGCGACGTCGCGAGCAGTCGCTTACGACATCATTGTCGGGGATTAGGAACAAGCCGTGCATTTTTCTTCTGGGCTCTTGCCTGATTGCCACGTGAGCAACGAACTTAGTTGTAAATATGACATTGTTGTGTGAGGGTCTTGTGGTCACTCTGCAAACACACGTGTACGTCGGAAGAGAAAAACATGAGTATATATAGGCAAATATGTAGACGGTAACGCCATGAAGGTGTGGCGACGCTGTCACAACTTTTGGTGTAGTTTTGTTTGATATAAAAGTTTCATAGCACAGTGTAGGCAGGGTGCGCTAGTCTCCATTGATTGACGACATCGCATGAGCTTGCCAGCCTAAGCCGCTATTCTGGACATTCCGCCATTTTCTTCGAAACGTGACGTACGCGCGACGCTTACAAAATGGCGCCGATAGCCCCGATTTGCTTTCGTAACGTGACGCAAATTTGACGTTTCGCCTAAGAAACTGTAATGTAGGCATTGAACCTAGCATTCTTGATAAAGGAAAACAGTTTTCCTCCCCAGTAAAAATAAAGCCGCTAGCTCAAAGCGTACGATTATTCCATCAAAATCGTTTCTCGCTTCCGTCGTCTGCATGCGCGCAGGCTGTCGTCTGCTTCATTAGATAGGATGCGTGTCCTCGGGAAACTGAATGAGTCATCGTATATCGGCGCCCACGCGCTTGCTTTCTACCTTGAGACAACACACGCGACCTACCAGTGATGATGAGCGTACGCTCTAGGCCGCGTTATCGCTATCTCGTGATCCGCAAGTGACTCAGCCCGACTCGTCTGGCTGAGAAGCGGCCGAATATCATCGATAGCGTTGCGCGCGCCACAGGTATCTGCTTGAGCGACGCAAACGCCGGCACTGCCATCTCTTGTGCACTTCGCTGCTTACTCGCACCGCGAGAGGAAACTTCAAGGCGCCGTCTTGCGTATATTTCTTTTTGTAAATTAAAAAATCACCGTTGTCATAGCCTTTGATGATGCGAAAAGTCATTAATATTGATTACAATACAAACGCAATAGTGAAAAGTGCGAAATGTCGCAGAAAGTTTGCTAGTTTCAACCAATATTATTTCAAATAAACGTGTTTTTAATAAAAATGATGGTGCAAAACACAAATGCCAACACCACCCGAGAGCGATGCAAATGCTATGAACACGCGTTGTGAACAAAAGATTTTTATGGCCCGAAGTGACAGGCAAAATGCGGCGATACGCATGCCTCTCCACTGCCATTGCATATGGCCGCTCATTACCATAATTTGCGCGGCTCGTCGCACCACAAATTATGGCGGAAAATCTCTGCAATGGCGGCCCAGCGCAACGTCACGCAACGTCAAATTGACGTTTGCGAAACGGCCCTTCCTGTGACGCTCCTCAGGGGATATTCCTTCAGCCAATGAACAAGCTGTCATGCCGGCTATCTTGGAACGCCACCACATATTCGCGAAATTGCAGATGCATTGCACGAGCTTCTGCACGCTACCGTCCACTTTCTTTTTAAAGCGCTAAAGTCGCAATATAGGTGCCAAGGACCACAAAAAAGTATTAGTCGATAAAACTTGCAGCTCCACGTCACGCTTCGTCATTTTGACGAAAACGCAAAATTGCATTTTGCAAAACTTCCGTTTCCCGGCACAAATTTCGATACACGTGACCTCGGGACAGCCAATGAGACAGCCAAGATGGCGGATAATGGCGGCCGTGCAGCCGCCATGCGTGTCCAGAATAGAGCCCCTAGTTAGAGCAATCGGAAACACATTTTATTGGCGTGGGTATTTATGAAAAGCCAAGGTGAATACGTTGGGAAAATCATTCGAGACAGTTCTACCAAAGCATATCATCTAACCTTTATCTTTCGGTTAACGCCTTTGGTGCATCGCTACTAGGCTTTTTCCACATCACGAGTCGACGGAGATGAGACGTCTATGTGCGTTTCAGATAGTACACATGGTAAATGCAACAAAAAAAAAAAAAAGGAAGAAACAAAGATGTACGTTCCTTCTGTACACGAAGGATTCGTCTAGTGCCGCTTACCGTGTCTGTTGAAAGTCTTAGAAACACGGCGTGGGGACGGCACAGACGCAGTCTTGTGTGGCGAATGACAATTTGCAGACAGGAAAATGGTTGTAGTGCTAGAGTTGCTGTCATGATTTAGTCATCTAATGATAGACATGGTGAGGCAGTCACCTGTATCTTTCTCCCTTTTCTCTTTGTCTTTGAAGCCTGAGTGAAATGCCAAATAACAAAAATAAAAGTAAACCTTTGCAAGGCCGGCATGACAATGAAATTAAAGAGCTGTGGAACTCAGATGGGCATTGTTGTTCATTAATATTATTTTGCTGTATTATTCTTTGCGTTATTGTTGTGGTGGTTCTCCGGGGGCTTTCAATAGTCACGATTCGTCATAAAACCATGCAAACAAAACACACCGGGACATATCATGCTCACTACTGAGATTTGGTAGAAGTAATGCTTGTCAGCAATTGAAAAAACAAATATATGCAGATCCCACGCACTGTTGGAATCGATGTAAGGGAAGCTTTCTGTGCTGTGTATGTTCATTGACGGTATTCGGCGGGGATGTTGACGGCGTACTACAGTCGTGATGCAATGTTAAATGTTACCTTGCCTGCACTAATTGAGTTAATTTGCCCACGTAGCACACAGAACACTAAGACGTGTCATTCATTCATTCATTCATTCATTTACTCAAGAGAGCGCAAATGAGCGATGCTTTCTGACGACGCATATTCTTTCTCCTTTGTCATGTTACGTGAGCTGCCACCAGCGCGGAGGGGTAAGGGTAATCACCCGTTTCCTGACTGCGTCGGTGCGGGATCCGTTTGTACCCATCATCTGCCTCCTCTCTCTCTACTTCCTCTCTAACATTCTCCCTACCGCCTCCCTAGACTGTCGTTAATGTTACGCGTGAGCATGGAGGCAAGCGCGGCAACTCCTACAATGCTTTTACGAGGGGTCAGGCCTAATTACGGCGTCCAGAGGACATTATTTCGTCCCCCAGGGAGCTTGAGAAGGCACTGTGGTGGCCCCCAGGGCGCGTCAGAGGGCACTGTGGCCCCGCTCTACGGAAGTGTCGTTGATGTCACCTATCTCGTCACCAGCCCCCGACGCGGCGTGTAAGGCTGCAGCGGTGGCAAATTCGAAGGAAGAGACAAAGAAATCTTCGCTTTAAAAAACAGAAATGCAGATTAGGCTAAACGCGTAACGGCGCGAAGGTAAAAAGGAGAAAACCATAAGGCGACACACACCGGCGCTGTGTGTGTCGCCTTCTGGTCTTGCGCTTTGTCCATGCGCGCTGTTAACCGTTCAATAGGATCAAGAGCCAAATAGCCCAGTGAAAAGTCGCTAGCTAAATGCGGAGATGCAATGATAGAGCCACCGTGATTGATGTGCAGTGGGAGACGGAGCTAGAACAGTCGACTGCCATTAAGTCCGACTTGGTTAATTCGACTTCTCGCTTTATTCGAACGCAAAGGAAAGGACCCATTTGAGAAACCATGCATTGCTATGCAAGGAAAAGTTCGAACTCGAAAACAGTTTAATTCGACCCCTACCGGCCCTCTTTCAGGCGCGCAGCGCTTTGCTAAAAGCTTGAAAACACACAAAAAAATTTCAACAGACGGCGCTACTCGTTTCCTAGGGGATAGCAAAAACGTGCCCTGCAATGATGATGGTGACTTACACTGTGCCCTAGGCGATGTCCCTTTTGACCACATTGAAGACCTCAACATCAATGAAAATGTTTAGGTTTCTGGGCTAATTTTGAGGTCTCTGGACCGACGACTACATGTATATATATATAGAAATTGTAATATAGCGTTGAAGTAGTCTGTCGATGACCACAGGCTACTTCAAACACTAAACGTATTTGAATCCGTTCATTGTGCCACTGTTTGTTAATCCTACTTTTCGGGTAATTCGACCGGAACGTGCAGTCCCGAAAGGGTCAAATTAACGGCAGTCCACTGCAGCATGTTAGCTTTGAATGCGTGACACTGGTGCGATAGACGAGGTGCTGTAGAGTCTCCAAATTAATTTATCCTCTTCTTCAGCCTGTTTTCAACCACGAGGAGGCACTATACAGTAATCCTTCTCGTTAGACCGACTCGCCACGGAAGCACAGTGGCTATGGCGTCCAGTTGCTGAGCTCTAGGTCGGGGGATCGATCCCTGCAGCGGCGGCTGCATTTTGATTTGGCCGGAAGCAGAAGCGCTCGTGAACTTAAATTTAGGTGCACGTTAAGGAGCCCCAGGTGGTCATAACCGTAGTCCAGTGGGGGGCACTACGGCGCGCCTCATAATCATATCACGGTTTCGGCACGCGAAACCCCAGAATTTAATTTTTAATTACTACACCGAGAGTAAATTGATCCCTCGCTGACCTTCTTGTATTAGGAACAAACAACCTGTTTGACACTCGAAGAAAGGTGTTTCTGCCTCCGTGACTTAATAGTGTTAGCATCAGCAGATCCATGTGCTATAAATGCGCATAACGCCTGTTCTGAATTTTTTTTTTTTTTGTCTCACTGTTTCTTTTTTTTTCTTCCAATCGATTCAATCCTGTTATCATTCGTGGTTATTTTTCTCTTTTGTTTCTTGTTAAGAGTGTTAGGCGTTAACTAAGCTTGTTTGAATTTTCACACTAAAACCTCACGAACCGTCCTCCCTCATATGGTGGGCACGTGTCATTTTAAGGAAATATGCTTACGCAGCTATAGCAGCCGTCATCTTCGGTTCCTTTTCGTGCTCCTATTCCATTCCTATGCCGTGCTGCTTTCCTAAAAAAATCAATTTATTAATGGGTGAATTAGCCACAGCCTTGCTTTCTTTCGCCTTCGCGAAAGAAATCACTGCATGCAAATGTGAGTTAGGAGTATTAACTCAGTAGGTAACAGCCAAACACCCTGCCGACAGCAGTTTGCGGCTTATCGATTCGGAATGTTGTTATTAAGGGCATGTGTGAAGGCGGTGTACAAGGTGTCGTGACTAACGCCGATTTACGCGGTGTCGTTCAGGCGATCCTAAAATGCCGTCGAGAACCCGCTGCGAGCTACATCGGCCATCGTCATGCGATCGAAGCACGACAAGTCGTAGTGGTGTCAAATGTGAATTTACGAATGCTAAATGACTGCTAAGTTAGTTTTGTGCGCTGAAACGCGGAAACTTTGACAATAGAGTAGTAAATTGTCAGAGTACATAGAGTATTTGCCATCGATCTCGTCAATTCTCTGCGTGACATTGACGCGAAAGCAGCCGTACAGCGCCATCATCGTCCTAAGAAGATAGTTCTCGAGATGGGGGTATAAATGTAGTTATTTAAAATTCAAATACTGCTTCCGGACTCAGGTTGGCCTTGCGTCTCCTACGCCAGGGAATATGCAGGTCAGAGCCCATAATGTAGGAGATGAGTAAATTAAAATGGGGACCACGAAAACACCCCCGGAGGACATCCGGTGCAATAGGGCATATCAGTTCTCGAGGAAGGTGACTGCTTCGGATGTCTTCTGGTGCAAAGTCCTTCCATAGCAGATGTGACGCCTCGACCGCTTCTTCTGTGCTGCTGCACTTTGAGCAGGTGAGGTGAGCCTTTCTTCGAGCGGGTAAGAAATTTGACGCGATTTTATTTTACACGAAATCAAGACACAAAGAGCATTTGATCGGTGTCGCTGCATGGAGACTAGAATCACCCGGCTTTGTCTTTGTAACGGTCCATAAGCTTCATCATGGCGCTGTAGACAATGTCCTTGGCGTGCACTCCGAAGATGAAATCGATGTGCGTGAACAGCGGGTCCGGCACCTGCACACCAGAGAGAAAAACTTGCACAACTATAGGACTGTGTCGACGGAACTGCTGGAGCTCTGTACAACACCCGTAGAATAAGTTGGACTAGCTGATGTCAGTCAACACGACAGAGCATGAAGGCAAACCTTGCTTCGTTAAATTTCGGGCACGAAAGTCCACACTGAGACGTTGATGCTGGATGTACTAAGTTCTGCGGTATTTTTTTTTTTTTTTTTGTTAGATACCATGGGACAATGCACCGCTTGCACCGCCAGCCGAAACAGACACCACTTGCCTGGCGTAATCTATTGCATTCATCACGATTCCCACGACAGGCTGCCGAGAAGTGCACGTAGTGACAGGCGCATGAGCACGGAAAGACGCGCATGCGCATTACGTCTAGAAAACAGGCGCTTGCTTAGTAGGAGGGCACAAGAATACAGTTTGGCACGCGCTCGCCGATCCCACAATATCTTGTCCCCAATTGTACAGAACTGAACGGGCAGAAAAAAGAATAAGGCACCTGGTAGTTTAGTGTGAGCTTCGGCAGTTGTCTGCTGAGGTCGCTGACGTCCGTGGGGTCGGCGAACCAGTCATTCAGGCTCCAGAAGAGGCCCACTGGGACCTTCACACCCGACACGTTGTATGCCGGAGGGATTTCCTGCGGATACCAGAGCCAATAATGTGAAGAAGGCGGTCAGCGATTCACCCCAACGATGCACAAAGTTCGAAGGCACAATAAGGCATTTGTCCAGGTGCGTATTATGCTCTTTCTATGACGAACAGTCGTTACGAACTAGAAAAAAAGAAGAAAAGAAGCTCTGAACATGTCCGTTTGTTTGTCCGTTCGCTTCAGTCAGCGCATGTGCAGCCGCATCGAGGCCCACAATTTCAGAGGCGTTTCAGAGAGGCCGACCTCTCAGCCTTTCTGTAAATAAATTTATTATTTCTCTCTCTCTCTCTCTCAGAGGCGTGTCACTCTAAACAAGAGTGGTATAGAGGGTGTTGGACTTCCCGGCTGCGCAGAACGCGGTGTGCTGTAGCCGAAGGACGGGAATTAAAGGCCTTGCATGGTGGGCGTGAGGTTGGACGTGATCTGGGCGTCAGGGTGGACGGAGGAAACAAACGGGCAAGGAGCATCATGCCACGCAACCAGTCACCGCGAGTCAAATTCCCGAAAAGCTCCGTCAAAAAGTATCCGCCCCCTTTCGCTTTTTCTCCGTCATAAGCTGCCACGCGGAACATTAGTTAAATCAATGCGCACACATCTCTTCACAAGGAAACTGCAGAAGCTGCTTGTGGAAATTATTGTTCATAATTAACCACTCGTACTGTGTAGGCTGGTCTGTGCTTATCCCGTTATCTCTGTGCACTTTCTCTCATTATGCAACTAGAAATTAAAACAGTACCATAGAACGAAGGACGAAGAACACAGGATGCAATGCATGCGCTGAAGTTTATCGATCTATAATATGGCGAGACAGTACAAGTTTGGCTTGAGTGATTGCCTAGCCAAGGCTGGCAGGGCCAGTGATGAATCTCCCGCGCCGGACACCATAACCGTTTGAAGGCGCACACCTGAAGTTTTTTGCAGCAGAGAGGGGATCCATCAGGGGTCGGCATTTCCAGGTTATTTACCTCATCAAGCCCTGGGTAGTTTAGCTTGACATGGTGTCGGAAATTGTCGTGTACGAGGTGCGGTAGTGTTCTTAAGACTAACCTGTCCGTAGACGGCCAAGTTCTTGGTGCTGCCGTAGTCGTATTTCTGGAACCGTTTCTCGTCAACGAGCTATATGGAAACAAAGGAATTGAAAAAAAAAAGATACATTCAGTGATCCAAACATCGAAACAACATAGGCGAGTAGAACACCTCGCAGCAGTAACGCAGTTGTATGTCTAGGACACCATTGTTAAAAACCGTACGTCGAAATTGTAAAGTCATCTTTGACAGCTAGATACATATTTTTGTCCCGCACCCGCCGACAGGAATATTTTCCACGACGGTTTGTTTGTGTCGGAGCTCATGCTTAGGTACAGTACGGTCCACTGTTAGAAGGAACACGCGAGCGCGTGGGCGGCGGCCCGCGCGCCGCTATCTGGCGGTGAGATTTGTAATCGCGGCGCATGCGCATAGAGTCGCAAGGCCGGCGCGTGCCCCGCTTCGTCTGCTACTTCGCCGCTGCGCTCGGCAAGCGCTGGAGAGCGCATCCGTTTTCCCGCGGTGGGATTTTTGTAGCTCCCACTCTGCCTGCTGCTCGTCGGGTAATCAGCACGCAGAAAAAAAAAAAAAAGCAACGTCCGCAGAAGCTCCATAGTTCGGGTATTTGCGATATCAATTGGACATGCCGTTTTGTGAAAATTATTCTGTTACACCCACGTGCGCACAATGAAATAAGGTTTGCGTAGAACGACACATGAAAGTGAACGTGGAGGGGAAAATTTATTCATTATATTTTTGTGACAGACGGTATATGGGGCCAGAACTATAGCCGCACGGCTTTAGAAGGATTCAAAGCTGGTGTGTTGGCACACGTCCATGCTCTGTAAATCGCAAAAAAAAAGAAAAAAAAAAACGCAGACCTGTGCAAGGAAAATAGGAAATTTTCTCAGCTGAGAAAATTTACGCGAATAATGGTTATGGAGCCGCCCCTAACTGTAGAATTCTGCAAAAGTGATAACGGAGTCCGTCACTTCCGCAACCTTGTGACAATGCTAACCGATAAGCTAGTCGTATGTTTTTCACATGTAGCGGTCGCAGCAACTGGCCACTTTTCATACCAGACAAAACAATTGAAGCCCGATGCAGCGAGCATACCAAGTTTGCCCTTCCAATCATAAAATGTCCGCTATTCAACAAGCGGGAGGCAGGGTTGGTATCAGTTGCTTCACACTGCGGGAAAAAAAAAAAAAAAAAGCCGGAAGGGCTAGCGCTCGCTGCGCGCGCTGAGCGCTGGCGTGGAGAAGTAGCAGACGACGTGGGGCACGCACCGCCCTTATGCATCTATGCGTATGCTCCGCGTTTCGAAATCTCGCCAGCAGTTAGCGCTCCGCGGACCGCTGGCCACGCGCTGGCGTGTTCCCTCTTATGGCACGTACACACTAGCGGCAAAACGCGCGCGGCGCGCCGCCGGCGGCAAGACGCGCGCCGCGAAAGCAGCCGCGAAACTGGTTTTTCTTGCCGCGGCAGGGATCGCTCCTGGACCGATTTTATTGCGGTTTGCCGCGTGCCGCGGAAGAAGAAGACCAATGAGAGCGGCCCGCTTCCGTGACGTGCGCGCGCGCAACTGGGCCGGTATTTTGTAGCGATGCCTTTAAAGTAATAATGCCTTTTCGCGCTTATCGCGCTTTGTCAGTGGTCAGAGCGACGGTCCGCTCGCGTTATCAACGTTGATATCGTGAGCGGACCGTCGCTTTGACCACTGACAAAGCGCGATAAGCGCGAAAAGGCATTATTCCTTTAAAGGCATCGCTACAAAATACCGGCCCTGGTGTCATGCGTACCCGCCCAACCGCTCGTTTCGTACTCTCGTCCAGTGTAGCCGGAAACTTGTTTCGCACTATCACCTGCAGGCGTCAGCTCCCGGACGGAGCTGACGGATAGTTCGAGAAGGGGGGACGTGTCTATGCTGTCACGTAACTGCCGCAGCGGCGCGCCGCCGGTTGGTGTGGCCGCCCTGCCGCAGATTCATTTTGCCGCCGGCGGTGCGCCGCGCGCGCTTTGCCGCTAGTGTGTACGTGCCATAAGAGTGAACCGTATTGTACATCACCTGCCACTCCTGGCAGCCTCGGCTTCCGCTATATCCGGTGCCGGTTTGCCTTAGGGCCGATATCGGCAAATTGTAGAAGACAGCGGCCAGCAGGCTGCGGCCAGCAGGCTGCACCCAGCAGTGTGTGTGTGTGTGTGTGTGTGTGTGTGTAGGGGGGGGGGGGAGTATGCTATATTATAGCTTCGCTTTAAAATTGGACAGGCTGCTTTACCACCTACTGTTGACTGAGGTCCTTCTTTAAATGTGTATACCTGTGCTTTCTTATGGCTTAATGAGCTGCAAACTGACAGACTCCTAGAAAAGAAGCACTGCTTGGTAAGGCTAAACTGAATTAAAACCTTACCACGTAGCTATAGAATACCCATCAAACAACAGGTATTCTAACCCCCTAGTTAGACGAGCGGCATTAATTAAGCGCTGTTAACACAACCGAGGTTATCGCAAAATGAGGTTAGCGCAGTTACACTGCAGGCGAAACGCCCGTAAGGCCGTTAACCTCGGTTCACTGCAAACCGAATTTGGCAATCTCGGTTTAGGTTAACTGACGTTTCGCAAACGGTCAAGATGGCGGACGATACATTAACGGAGTGCAGTGTGGGTCCTTCGAAGGTCTTTTAAAAGCGTGCGAATTGACCTGGCGCGACTACGCAGGTCATGATAACCATTTGGGAAGATAATTCGGCCGCTCTGCGCTGAAATGCTCAAAATGAGCGCCTCTATATCCCGAGATGCAGCACGACGAATTATGTGTGCGAAAACAAGCAGTGGTTAGTTGTCGCTGAGTCTCCTGTTTTTGGGGAGGAGACGCCAACCGCGGCGATATCGTCTAAAAAAAAAAAAAAAGCGCCGAAACGTCTGACGAGTTGTCTTTCGTGGCGTGCCTGCTGTTCCCGCAGTTCTCATTTCGTGCCGAGCTAGCTGTAATTTTTTGCAGTAGCGTTAAGAATTTGTGCGGTAATATGTTGGGATTCCAGTGGAACTTGAAAATGCGTGTCATCGCCACCGTGAATAGGAATGCATGTCTAACTCTGCCAGACTGCGGTTGGCGTTAAACTCGGATAAATGAGCAACCGCGGTTAAGTTTAACCGCGGTTAGGCCGGGGCGCCCGTGTAACAACGGTATTATAGTTGTCGCATATATATAACCAGCTTGCGAAGCTTCAGCAGGCACAACTGAGCTAAGGCAGCATAGGCTTATAGGATTGAAGTGGGCGAACTTCTGACCAAAAAGCATGCGAGGAGATACTAAATATGTGGGCGATGGCTGATACCGCCTGTTTACGTTACCTGAGCGAAGTGAACCATATTTTTGACCGATGTCCCCGCTGGCGAGTGGCTGACGAATACAGGTAGGCGACTCTGCGAAACAAAAGGCCACCTCAAAATATAGACTGTTATCTTCGGCATAGTCATCACATACGCTAAGTCCAGAGCGCGCGCCTTTCATTGGGCTGCGAAAACAACAGCCTACCACAACGGGAAATGAAAGCTCTGCGAAAACCAGGGCGACAAAGCTATGTGCGCTGCTGCGTATGCCTAGGCAAACCGTGCTTGTTCTTTGTGCACCACAAATATTGCTGAAATTCAAATTACGTACACAGTAATCAGTTTTACACTCAAAGGCGCTGCTATGTTCCACGACATTTCTTACTGATCCAGAGTGTACGATATTCAGGAGGCAACATAAATGTGTGCGAGACGACTGAAACGCAATGAAGAAACGAAAACAAACCGAAACAGGTGAGCGCTTGTCCATGTTTTTGTTTGGATTGTTTTGCCCCACCCCTAGCGTTCACATAAAATTTGCACCTAGTGTTTTTTCATCAACTTGATAATTTTAGTACTGTTTATACCGCGAGCGTACCTACACTGCCTACATTGTAGCAATGACCTTACCACATTGAACTCGTGCATGTCAATGCCGGTAATCAGGAAGATGGTGTCTTCGCAGACCTCCCGGAGCTCGTGGTACTTGCACATGGTTTTGGCCAGGAACTTCATGAACCAGTTGTTCGGCAAGAAGTCGTACTCGCCGAACAATCGGAAAAGCATCTAAAAAAAGAGCAATGTGATGCATGAAACCATATATGTACCGCGATAGGGCTACAATAGTCTCAACGACCGAGCTTGTCATTTTTACGCGTCATTGGCACATATGAAGCCGCAAGAAAAACTTGCGAACGAGGGTTGAGACCTAGACTCGCAAGTTTTGACTAGTTAGTTATAGTAGGAAAAGTCAAGAAATTACGCTTCAAGGAATTTGCAAAAACTGACAGTCCATGACAAATGGGCCAACAAGCATGTTCCCGTTAGAGTGTAGTAGTTCTCGCGTTCGCGATAAATGAGCTACAGAAGCGGCAGAGAATTCAACCGCTGCTTTGTTAAGTGTTTGAGTTGCCATCACACAGACAAAACACAAGGTTATCAAACGATGCCGCATCGTTCGGGTGTTTTATCGCGGCGGAAGCGGTAACATGAACGCTGCTGACATATTGGGACAATGTGTTCAACCGAAGCACTGTGTTCTACTCATTGCTGGCATGAATTTAGTGGCTGTGCCATTACGTTTGCGAAGGTGTCTTTTTGTAGATTTAAGCTTTCTTCACCAACTCTCCCGTACTTCACTGACCGAAGCAGCGGCGGGGTGATGCTGGGGCTCTCTTTCCCAATAGCTCATACACAATACAGCATGCACATATCGAATCTGCTTATGTATTGATATTGTGGGGTTTCACGTGCCAGTCTTATATATAGCCATCTGTAATATACATCAACCGATGTGCCGGTGACCGGCTGTGTTATCTACAGAATTACGCAATGAAATGACATACGGTAGCTATAAATGTCCTCACCCGCAAAAGATATAAGCCTCCAAGTTCCGCTTAAGGTTTGTTCCAACAAGTGCATTGGATCTGCCGTAATCTTCTTTTTAGATGTAGACCCCCGTGAAGCAACAGATAAAGCATTTCTGACTCATTCTAGTTGAACACACCGTCACGAGACACAGCCAGCAGCGCTCCTGATACCGCAAACGTCTGTGAAACTGAAACATGTTTGCGTCATACTAAAATTGCCACTAACGAGTGCGCACGTTCGGCCTGGCTTGGGGGCTATGTTTGCATTCTGGACTCAGGCGGTCGCTGATAAACGACGCACTGAATGATGAGTTTTTGTCGGCTTGTCCGTTAGCCATATATTCAACAAAGCCATTTATTTAGTGCCCACGGAGGTATAGAATGGAAAGTGTATTGTAAAAAGAGCAAACGGTAGCGAAACAGTAAACAGCAGCTCGACAAACTCACTTGGGCGTCTTTCGTGAACGGTGCCAGCAGTCGCACCGGTGACGTCATGTGCGTCACATTTGCCACTGGCCCCAGCGCAGAGAATAGCTGGATCTGAAAGGAAACGTAGCAGGAGTTGCAAAAAATGCAGCGGCCAATGACACCCCCTTTCTTCTACAAGGTCACTATAACTAAATAATACAGTAACTTTAGGATCTACGTCTACATAAAAGTAACAAGTGTAAGTAGGGTGAATAGATTTATGTTAATTTAACTAATTTCGCTTGATGTATCCACGCCGCAACCACGACGTGCCTACATTTTGTTACTTGCTGACTTAGTACCCAAATCACTTTTCAAGAGTATGAAATACTACAGTCGATTTCTAAATTTAAAACAGCGCCAGGAAACGGCACAGGAATTTAAGACACGCACAAATACGTGTGTGTGTGTCTTATTTTCTTGTTCCGCTTCCTGGCGTCGTTTTAAATTTAGAAATCATATGCCAACTAGCCCAAAAGCAAACTCTCCTATAGTCGATCCTTGCATCTTTTTCGTGAGCTGCAGGTTGTCGAGATATACTTGCATCAATCCTAGTTACCATGGGTAAGGGTTAAAAGGATGGTAACGACAATTCGGCAAGTAAGTTGTTTGAATTCACTGTGAACAGTTTTTAATTAGTTATAACTGGCTTTCAGATGACCCCAATATCTGAACGAATCAGCGACTGACGAAGGAATGTGAAAGATGAAATACAGAAGCAAGTGTGGGTGTAATCAAAGTATTTCGGAAATAGACGAGATTAAGTCAACTAGTAAAGATATCAATGAATATTAAGGGCAAGGAAAGGTGCGCGAAAGCTGGCGCGTATGCAGATACAGGCTCCACAAGTATGATTAGCACGGATCAGATGCCTCAGTGTATCAGCAAAATGCATTAGGGCCCTCACCGGGGACAAATTTTCCTGCTATATTTTAAAGCAAACATAGAGCGCTCTTAATTCTTCGTAATGTGTTCGTGACCCCAGACGCACACTATTAAATTTTCCGCTGTAGAATGCATCGCCAAAGCACATTTTGCTTTTCTTATGATCCTTCTCAAATCTCTATGGCTCTCACTGAAGCTAAAGAGATTTGCTGGACTTTGTGAAACATGTCGATCTATATATCAAAAAGATAGAAAAAAAGCTAAAGTGAAGCTTATAGACGTCATTTTTCCGCGACCAGCAATCACGAGACGTCCGGCGAAGGCCACATCGATCGTGACGGAAGTCACACGAAATGGGTTACAGCGGTCGCGTAGCAACAAAGATGATCGATAACTATCAAAGAAGACTTAAGAGCTCTATGACGGCTAGACATCATCCATCATACTTTATGGTTCTCCGTTCTTTTATATTTCTTTTTCAATATCCAAGCGAGCGCAGCCGACCGAAGAACTAGGGGCAAAATTTTCTTCAAGACCCGTGCAGGCATAGGTAGTCTAGATGGAAGTCGTAGTTGCCAAGCATTGTTATTACTTGAAATATCACAAATACCAGATGTCAAGTGTCCATCGAACGATGCGAAGCAAGCAGTGCGATCTTGTTGAAAATTTGAGAATGCAGCCGAGGTGAGGGCTTAATCTTCTTCCGAATTCATCGGAATAGAAATTGAACCGGGACCATCGGAGGATAGCTGCGACTCTCAAGCGATAGGTTACCGGTAGACCTACTGAGAAATGCTGCTGGATGTTGTTAATGCTATGAGGGGTGAGGACGTTGCGATATTGCAATGCCGCTAAGATCGGCCGCGTTACAAAACACAACAGAGTGTCTTCCAATTTCCATGGTACGTACACTGGCTCCGAAGAATTTTGTTTAACAGCGGAGCTGTTTAAGGTCGAGGTTGATCCATACGGAGCGATGGTGTTCGCAGTTTTGAGCGAACTGGAGAAAGTGTAAAAAGAGGAGAGGAGGTGCAGATATATATATATATATACAGACAGTGATAGAACTAAATAAAACAAAATAAACTTCCTTGCCGAGGCGGGATTCGAACCCGGGTTCCCATGGTCCGAAGGCAAGCCTGATAACCACCAGGCTATACACCCACGCTTGTAGAACATGCATTTATCGGAATCATATGATTGCGTTGTGCCGACGATTGTAACACAAATTGCTATGGGCGAAGAAAATGTGAGCATGCGCATGCACGCGCGCGAGAGAGAGAGAGACGGTATTTGAATCCAGGTGCTCATGGTCCGAAGTCGAGCGTCATATGCACTACGCTATACACCCCCGCTTGTAGAGCTCCGCTGTTTCATCAGATTTCACAAGCGTGGAACTGAAAAAATAATGTGAGTGCCGGGCGGGGGCACGTACGCTCACCTTATCGTTGTACTCCGGCCTCTCCGAGAGCAGCGCGAAGAGTATCAGCGTCCCCTGCGAGTGTCCCACGTAGAAAAGTCTGGTCTGCTGTGTCGTGTTCAGGACATAGTCGAGCATCGCTGGTAGGTCGTACGCGATCATCTGGTCGAAACTGCGGACCGTCGCAGAGAAACACGTCTCACTCTCGTGACAACAGGAACATACTCCTGCGTCCCTGGTTTGGGCTAGCGGTGATCAGCGGTTCGGGTGGGGGAACCCGGTGTTCTGTAATCTAAAGTCTTGCTTATGGTAAGGCGACACGTGGGAAGAGGCATTGTTCAGGACTCGCAGCCAGTACTGCTGGCACCATCGGTGAACTCAAACTGGTAAGACAATTACGTACGTAAATTCCTATGTATTGTAAATTACGTATGTAATTACGTATGTATTGTAATTGTACGCATGTAAATTACGTATGTAGGGCCTACCTAGCCTCCACTTACAACACAGTGCTGTGAGATGTACACATAATTCAAGCAAATCATAAAAAAAAGCAAACAGATGCAAAAAAAAAAAGAGAGAGAGAGAGAGAGAGACACAGCGAGCTGCATACTGCATTTCACGAGCTTCGCGAATGCAACTAGAGCTAAACGGGTCGGGCAAGCCAATCAGGAACGAAAACAGACTGTTCTCTAGGAAACAAGAAGGGTATCACCCGTTGACTTCCACTAATACTTTGGGCGATTATTGCAGTGTGGGTCACTAATCCTGCCCTGCTCTACGACCGTTAATAAAGGGATTAGCGGTGACAGTTGGCGACACCTTATTTTCTTTTCATTCAGGCCACTAACTTAATTTTCTGTTTAGTGATGCACTTTTTTGACATAGAAAGTCCAGATATTGCTGCCTTCTTAAGGCTACGTTAAACAGTTAGAAACATGGAGATTTGTTATGCAGTTCATTTAGATTAACGTGCCAAAGTCAAGCTTATCCTAAGCTCTCAAAGGGTGTATCTTTTTTTTCTTTTTATTGAACTATTTACACACAGCGCCCAGTGACATTACAGTGGGGGAGAAGACATGACCGACAAATACAAGCAGCTCAAAAGCAATCAAAGCAATTGTGACCAACAGGAAACAGTCTTAAAATACAAGAACATCACAGTGATGACGCAAATAGCTCGTTGGACATAAGTGATTTAACTTGTTCAGGCAATCAGTCCCACTCTTTTATAGACCCAGGGAAAAAAAGAATTCTCGAATTAACTTGTTCTACAAGCGGTTTCCTTAATTTTAAGCGTGCGATCCCTCCGCAATGACACATAAGTTGGTTGAAGCAAGTATAAGTTATTGTTTATGCCAGTTTTACAGTAAAATATGTTATATAGAAACTTACGTTTAAGCATATGCCTACGCTTCGCGAGTAGGTCCCACCCAAGAGTACACTTAATTAGAGACACATTGAATCGAATAATTGCTAAAAGCATAGCGAACACCTAAAGTTTGCCCTCCTAGTTCATCTATGTCAATCTGAAGCCAAGTGTCCCATATACCGAACAAGCATATTCTATAACTGGGTGAACATTAGTTTGTAGTATTAAATATTTAGTTTCTGAGGGAAACTGCTTTGTATTCTGCCTTGTAAAACCTAAATCTCGACATGCTGTTGCCATTGCGTAGTCTATATGACGAATGCCAACTCAGACCTCGTGAATAAGCACACTGCGATGTATTCACACTCGGATACAGAACTCAGTTTCACACCGCTAATATTGGACGACAATTTGCGGGGCGTTTTCTTCGTAGCGATACACATGTGGACAGACTTTAGTTAGCTAATACTCATGGCCCGCTTGCAACACCATGCGACAAACATGTACAAATCTTTCTGTAATGTCACAAAATCATTCGAATCATTAACAACCCTATACAACAGCACACAATCGTCCGCAAACAAACGTGCATTTGAAGCGATGTTAGAGAAAATGTTATTATAAATATTAAAGATAAAAGCGGACCAAGTACGTATGCTTGCGGCACACCAGAGAATACATCAGCATCATTATTAAATACGTCATCAATTGCAACCCGTTGACTTCTTAGCTTGAAATATACTCCTTTATTTATTCTATATTGACGCTTGAAATATACTCCTTTATTTATTCTATATTTTTTCGTCAATGTAATACCACGTCAATTTTCGCAAAAGAGGATGGTAATTGCGACGTCAAATGCAAATTTTTACCCTTTAACTGGCAAGATAAGGAAGACTTGACCTAGAATGGTTTTATTGCTTTAGTTCTTTACTTTGTTCGAATACAAACCAATTGAAATATTAAACGGTTTCTCTAAAAACTACTAAGCGAGATACAGTAGGTCAAAATATTGTTGACCAGGCGGGAAAAGGTAATGTATATGGTCCAAAACTGGTCCCTGGCCCTTGCTTTGCCAAGGTCAATGTGTGTTCTTGAGATGTACCTTTATGGAGTTAAGAAATAAGAGCTTGCTTTAAAAAAAAGGGAGGGGGATGCATTGGCGAGAATATAACCCCCACTTGCGCCAAGAAGATAGCGATGAAGCGTTCAGGTTTTGTGACCTATACATCTGCTGCTGTTCACGCTCGACATTTAATTGAATACCACTGTTAAGCAGGTACCTAAATAAAGGTAAATTGAAAGGCACAGACTAATATTTGGATTTGTCTAGGTTTTGCAGATGCTTTTGTTAGGTCAACAATACTGTTGAGCTGCTAGTTAAAGGGTTAAAGCCCCAAGAACTCAGACTCAACTGACAATCAGGTATCTAGTACACTTACGAAGTCAGGCGATTAGCTCGGTGAGCGGAGTAATAAAATAAAAACGGTTCCGAAAGACGTGCGGCTGTTTGTTAAATAAAATGTGAAAAAAATAATAATTTATAATGCTAATAAACAACACATGTTCACTAACATTACGAAAAATGCTTGTTAGAGACACCGGACGTTAATTAGAAACATTTCTACGGCCCTATTTGTGCACAAGCACTTCGTGAACTGCTTTCCAGTCAAGTGGTAACTCGTCTTCAAGAGATTTAGTGAAAATGAGGCACAGTTGTTTGGACAAAATATGCGCGTGGAGGGCTCAGAAATATTTTTGGCCGCCTGGGATTAGAGGTCGCGGCAGACGCGTTTTTCGCATCCACAGCCATCTGAATGCAGTCGACGGATATTCGGGTCGAACCTTCGACGTTCTGTCAAGGGGAAGGCAGAATGCCGGGTGTCCGCCGACTCACAGAAATGGGAATGTGGACATGTTAACGTGGATGAGATTTAATAAATTCCAGATTTTACCATACCTAAAGTCCCAGAATTCCTTATCCTTCCTCGTGTACTTGACATGGCTCGAGTATGTGTTTCCGCGAACATTGCCCAGCCAGACGTCGTAACCGGCGTCGGCCAAGATGTATGCTGCAAAAAAGAAAAGAAAGAAAACAAGAAAAGGCCCGAGGT
Source organism: Dermacentor silvarum (assembly GCF_013339745.2). Taxonomy (NCBI): domain Eukaryota; kingdom Metazoa; phylum Arthropoda; class Arachnida; order Ixodida; family Ixodidae; genus Dermacentor; species Dermacentor silvarum. Next base: position 211,451,941 of record NC_051156.1, on the reverse strand, counting down.
CAGCCTGCTAGTTTGCTGCCAGCGCAATTTCAGCTGCTGTTTTTTTTTTTTTTTTCTTTTTTCTATCGAGCTACGCGGACTTGCAGCGCTGTAGCGTTGATTCTTGGTTTACCAAAATAGCATCAATGAAATCTTCAGCAAAGCAAAATCAACACAACCTCCATGCCTTTCTTCCACCTATATATGACCGCCGAAGGACAAGGCCGGCGTTCAAATAGCTGAGGCAGTAGTGGTATCAGATATATAGCAATACCTTGATCAACCTTGATCGCCACCGAGGGAAAACCTGGCAATCCGCTGATCTTCATCGCTATGTCAAGGCACTCAGGAACGAGCGGATGCATATTAAGAATCAATGCAGTGCACGTAAATAATTTTTTGAAGTAGCGTGTGATATGAAATGCAAGGGATAGCAAAGCAAGAATAATTCATTCTAATGCATAATTGTTGTCCATGCGAGCCCTGTGTTACTAATAACAGTAAATGGCATCAGCAATCTTTCGATAACGCCAGCAGCGAGCTGACCCAAAAGTATTAGGTTAAAATGTACGGCGTATTTCAAGTATTTACGATTTTTCAATAACTGAAACGATAAATAGAGCATAAAATAATGAAATAGTGCGTGTATCGGTTAGAACGTTATCAGTAACTATTATTTGCGCTGTTTTTGCTCTTTGTGGAAGGGTGAGCTGCAGCTCTGGCTAGTGACGTGTTGTGGCTATGGTGTTGGGCTGCTAAGCATGAGGTCGCGGGATCGAATCCCGGCCACGGCGGCCGCATTTCGGTAAGGTCGAACTGCGAAAACACCCGTGTACTTAGATTTAGGTGCGCGTTAAAGAACCCCAGGGGGTCCAAATTTCCGGAGTCCCACACTACGAAGTGCCTCATAATCAGATCTTGGTTTTGGCACGTAAAATTCCAGAATTAAATTTTTTGTGACATGTTTTTGTGACATGTTATTTTATTCTGCGTATTTTTACACAAGCCTTGCAAATCAGGAAAATAAAGGAGGATGGCATTTGTATCTTTCGCAAAAATGACAGCATCACTCTGTATTTTGCTTTCTTAGTTCAATGTGACTGACCTATAAGCTCCCTGCGCAGAATTTTCGAGCCTGTGTTGTGCCACCAATTTGTTTTGACAGTTCCTTTTTTTTTCTTGGTAGACGATTCTGCGCTTCCTAATTACATTTTCCAGGAATTCACGCGGAAAGCAGCAAACCGCTCTGGCGCTCTTGAGACAGGCTGAGGCAGTTGCTGTGCGCTTCATCACGGCGTGGGTGCATTTCTTCATTTCTTTGTTTTTTCCATAACGTTTCCGTTGCCTTCCCCTCGTACATTGTGGGTACAGCAACTTTATTATCCTATCTGTAACTTCCATTTTTGATTTCTATATTCGCTTCTTGATTAGATTACGTCATACGTAAAAGTGAGAGCTTAGGTACTGCCTTTAATCACATCCTGTGCAGCCCTGCCCGTGCTTTGGCTTGGCCTGTATTCTACTTACAATAGAATGTCCAGTGCATTCTCCCTAAGCCTTGGATCTCCCCGATTGATTGCTAGTGCCATATATTGATGACACTAAGAAGTATAACCAAAACAAATTTCCGTCTCCAGTGTAACACCGGTAACCTGGAAACAACTCCAAAGGTTCGCAGTAAGATGGAGAGTGGAGTAACAGTTGCCGAATAAACGAAGCCTCGTCCAGTATGTACGTATATTCAAAATTTCTACAAGAACTTGTCTGCGTCAGGGTGAGAACTCCAGACCAAGACAACTCCCTTTCAAATCGTGTTCTCTTGGGCTGATTGGTATACAACATATAAAAAAAAAAGAATGAACGAACGCAGCTCAAACCATGAGACAAAGAAGACAAGAAGCAGATACAATAAAACGCTGATTTTGGCTATGTCCTGTCTGCTTCTTGCTCTCTTTATCCCGCCCGTCGCACTGGTCTTTCTTCATTTCTTTTTATTGCGATCGCAGTTATATGGACACTCCAAGCGCATTTATGTCGTCGCCGTCGCCGTGAGGTTCCGTATAAAGTCCAACGGTGATAAAATCGTCGCTGCGCACCGTACGCTGTGTGTGCGAGTGAAAGCGTACGAGGGTGAGCCGGCAATCGCGGCTCAGTGTAGCGAACGCGAGGGAGGAAGGCAGGCCGGAAGAGCGCGGTCTTCTTTCGCGCGCGAGGCACGGAGGCGAGGCGACGGAGAGGGAGGGAGAGAGAGAGGGGAGGGTGCGTTCTGCTCCGTCGGCTGCTGTGACGGAGCGCCGTATCTTGAAAGCGATCTGCGATGTAGGCAAAGTGCGCGCTCGTGCGGGCCTCATCTTCAAAGCGGTCTGCGATGGCGACGAAGTGCATGCGCCGAGTGCCGGTAGCTTCGCATGCGCTGTGCTTTCTACGTTTAGTTCGCGTTGAAGCGAGACGAGAGACAGCGCGAAGGTCAATTTGCCCGCTGCTGCTGGCGCGCTAGTCTCACTCCGGCGTTTTCACAGCGAATTTGCGCGTTCATCGAGGGAGATGTGTTCATGTTTACCTGTGCGCGCGTGACACCGTGCCTGTCTATTTAGTTAGTAGGGAATGTTTACAACTTCATACGCCCCTTAAACTACTATACTTGCTTCGTATAGCTCTCTACTAATTTGCTATCGCAATCGATGCTTCGCCTTTCGGCCGAAACTGCGACTTTTTTTTTTTTAAAAACAAATTTCATGTCAAAGATTGGCCCCACGCTGGACGTTCTTTGTTCGGCCACTGTTAATCAGTGATAACTTTAGAAACAGTCAGTTCACAACTGTACCGAGGCTCTCTGAAGGGTAGTTGATGACCCAATCAGCGGAAGAGCTGAGCAGACCATGCTGGAGGAAGACTACTGGCTTCGGCTCTTTGGCGTGCCGCTGCTTGTGACCATCCGGCATGCGCTGGATGTTGATGACGAAGCCGTCGCTGGTCGTCACCCTGTGCTCTTCCACGGGGTAGCCCTTGTTTCTGATAATTTCCGTCTGTGACCGAAGCGAAGAAAATAAAACAAAAACGTAGTTAGCGGCAACATATTGAATACGTGCTGTACGTGACAATATATTTATGTCGGTCGTCTGCGTAGAGGAGGAGGAGGAGGATGGGGCTAGATAAGAGTGGATCTGAACTTGCAGAAGCATGCCGGCAACTGAGCGTCACCTTTAAATTGCGGGTATAAACATGCCACAGAGTTAACCGCATCGTGAGCAAGTCTAACACTACCAAAACAGGTCGAGGTGATTATTAGAAGCAAATGTAGAATGCTACCACTCTGAAGAGCTCACCCAGTGGCCGATGAGAATATCTACTGCATGAAACGATCGGCAACGTTTAGCATTACTTGCTAAATCTCACCACTCACAGAATAGATCGGTATCTGTAAGAAACTTCCGAAGGATACGAAACACTTCTTTCCTGAATACCCACTGCACCTGTGGGAAGATTAAGTCATCCGCGCGGTCGCTCACGGAGCCACTCTGTGTTTCAGCCCGTCAAGGAGAGTCTCTCGCTCTTCCACAAATTCTGGGCGATGTGTGCTTCACTTGTCTTAAGCAAAAGAAACATGGTACGATTCCGTGTGCGCTCCTACGTACGGCCTGTCGTTTCACTAACCGCACTGAACGAAGTATACTAGCAGCAGAAACTGTCATATTTCAGACCCGTCGAGTGTCGTATCGGACTCCGTGACGCATACCACATGCCTCCTGCGTACGCTCTTATCTCGGACATTGACATTCGATTGTTGTCGACATTACCGCAGTTTTGTGGCCGACCAGAGCGCATAGTGCTTGTCGTTGCGGGCTTTAAAAAGCGCACACTTTATGACAGGGACGAAAGAAAGAAAGACAGACAGACAGACACAGGAAGGGTTAAAAGTTCCTTGTCGTTAGACACTAGCAGACGAGCCCCTAACTTTAAGTGTGCGCTTGCAACACATTGCTTCAATCTACCCTTTCTCGATGGGTGCGAAATGCAGGGAACATCCATGTACTTAGATTTAGGTGCACGTTAAAAAGAACCCCAGGTGGTCCAAATTAATCCGGAGTCCCCCACTACGGCGTGCCTCATAATCAGATAGTGGTTTTGGCACTTAAAACCCCATTTTTTTTAATCTGCCATTTCTACAGTAAACCTTGCTAAATGTGTATCTGTAGCGCTTGCCATGTGTCCGCCTTTATGTTTTTGTTCATCTTTTAAAGTGTGCGCTTGTTGCAACTTGAATGTATGAATCAACTGGCCCAGCAAGAAGTTCTTTCACGCCTGTACGTTTCTTTGAGGCTGCTGGTGAACGCTGTCAACCTACACGTAGGAGTTGCGTAACTTGATGGCTGCGTGAGCTACTAGATACTATGCGCGTATACAGTCTTATTGTTTGTAGAGTTGAACGATAAAAATAAGAAAATCAGGGGACCAAGCTGCTTCAACCACGTGGGTTTGTTTTCCACCCGTTTGCACACATACGTCACTTTTATGCTTGGTGCAGGTGCGACCGGCAAGCGCTAACCGCAGTGTTTATCACCAATGGCACAGTGAAGATAGCACTGGGTTCCGATGAACAGCTTACAGACTACAGAATACGATGAGGAATCCACTGTGGCAGAGGCAACAGTTTGTCTGCAGCAAGACGGTTTGGATGCCTTCGTTAAGCCTCGACTGCAACTCTGAGTGCTCGCCTTATCAGCTGGCCTTGAGCCAGTCCACGACGGTCGTGCGAGGATAAGAACGCTATCGATTCAGAGAGAAACACTGGGCCCTTAACACCTCTAGTATCTCTGCGTTAGACTTGCTCATCCTTATCATATCCAAATAGGGTAACACCATAGGCAGGTGAGAGCCTTCCTACCCAAGAGTCATCAACTGTTGTTCAAACTTTCACTACAAAAATGATCATGATACGTATTCTGAATGGGAGTTCTGAAGTATCTGCGTAATCAGTTGAAATAAAAAGGATATCCTAAGCTTATCGACGGAGACAGCATCGCGGAAATGCTTATGTGGACTCTAGTGTAGGCGTGAGGGCTTCTGCGGATAATTAAACTTAAAAACGGAGAGATGCTAAAATTTATGAGGCCTTTGTGAAGCGGTAAACTAAATTATATAAAATCAAATGCGTGCGTGCTATTGTGTTTATTTTTTTTTCATTCTATACAACCTATAACCTCACGCAGTGTATTATTTATGCACTACGCTAGTCAGAAGCCCATGGCATAATATAAACACCAAACCAGGCGGCTGTACTTTGTCAGACGTGGACGGCAGCGATGTGACGAAGACGAAGGCAACGCATGATGCTCGACGTTTACAGCACACAAAATCTTCTAAAAGATACCGTGAATTTCACGCATACGGCAAAGGAGAAATGCTTGGTCAGATTTCACGCGCCTCCCGAACAGTGTTGCACTTTCTAGAATGTACATTAGTACCAGTGCTTAGTCTGCAAAACCAAATAGACCGCCCTTGTCATTTTCAGTCACAGGAAAGAGTTGAATACCTGCACATTACCCACTAGACATCTTTGATTGTCCCTGTTTCCGCACCAGACTCATGACATGAATGCCACTTTGAAGCACCGCATGTATTCAACATTGGAGGAAAACCACAGCCAGCTTACTTGCTCTGGTTGTTATCATCACGGTCTACCTCAGTACAACGACGTGCTATAATAAGATCGCATTCTATAGAAAAAAAAGAACAGTCGCATGGCACTCGACAGACTATTTCATGCTAGCTTTACAATAGTGTCTTCGCGACAGTCTTGCGTAAGTTCCCCACTTCCCCTCAGGCAGCTCAATGGGAAATCAAATGTATGGCATTTGCTTAGGACAGCACTATAACCACGAAAGAACGCAAGGAACACGGGCGCCAGTGTGCACCAAAATCAACCTCTCTGGTCCAGTAGACCGGCTCACGAAGACGGGCGGCTAATTACCATGACAAAGTGGTACCAACTGACTATCGAAGAAATGTGTTGACTTGTTTGCAGCGTTGCATGTAGGTAATAGGATTCAGTTACCAAATTAGGTACTGTCAATTTCCACCCAAGGTACATCCATTCAAGTCAGAGGTACGCTAACGCAGAACCTGTGCCTTATACGCTTTCGTCAGCTTCTTCAAACTCTTTGTTTTAATAAAAATGTTCGTGAGCCTACCGCCTTTCCCTCATTCATTGCCACGTAGGAGTGGACTACATCCTATCCAGCTGGCGCCTCAATGTCGAATGGAAGAGCCTACAAGATAGCTTGAAAAAAGGATTCGCACATGACCTACCACGATCACTGCTCACCGAGCGACCGCGGATGGCTCTAAAAGTGGTCCCGAGCCTTCTGTTCGCATATTTGCGCTGACACTAATTTTACCGACACATGCCAAAACGTCTTGGTGATCCGGGAAGAGGCCCTAAAGTGGAGCGATTGCACGGTCAGGACATGCTAGGCCTAACCTCGCTCGAAGCCGCATCACCATCACCCCCCGACCACCACAATCTCGCCTAACCGCACAGTGATTCAAAGCACTGATCCGCGGTACGCAGCCGAAACATTCCGAGTCGCGCACTCACGACATTCCTGCACGCATCTGGGTCGATGGGACCTGCGCCTTGGAAACCCCGGACGTGGCAGCCATCACCACGGACCGACAGCGGCAGCAGTAGCAGCAGCAGAGCAGCGACAGTGAGCGTCAGGCATGTACCCTGGATCACGAGCAGCGCCATGTTCACGCTCGCCGTGTGACGTGGGACAGGCTGCTCCTGCGGCGCCGCAGCACCGGCTGTGGAAGCCTCGCTGTTTATCTGGAAAAATTAAAAGAGCGCACCCCCGTCGAACAATCGAAACCGGGGAACTCTGTTTTGAATGTTATCGGTGACACTCGGCCCTCGTGATGCTACGCCACTTGAGTTGTATGCTTTTCGGAAGGTGCGCACGGAACTCGCTCCATAGCGATCGTCTATCCCCTTCAGATGCGAATTATGATCGACTGTCGATACGTGCGTGAAACATGCATATTATTATGCCACGGTGCTTGAGACTCCACTTAGAGCAGGTCATGGTGGTAGAACGACTGCAGTTTATGACGAGTCATCGTAATTACAGAGTAGTTAAATATTTGAATATTGTGAAGTCAGTCATGCTACGTGTCTTCGTAAAAAGGGTTGAATCACCCGCTCGAGTTACATGCACAAGTTATTTATTGGCCAGACACATTTCAAGAAAGAAAGAAAAATATTCGAGGTTGCTACCGACATGTCCCGCGTCAAACGTCACGTAAAACACGGTAGTGCCTTTACCAAAGCGGTACTCTGTAACGATACACATCACTCTGAAGTAAAATGGACGTAATATGGGCTAGCAGAATGTTCAGTTTACCCCAAGTTGAATGTTTGTGCTCTATTCTTTGGTACCATTGCACAGAAATGGCAAAAATAGGTCACGCCCACGAATGTGGACGCCGTGTCTGAAAGAGCTAAGTAAGCAGTGAGGTTAGCTAAAGCACTTAATTCCCAAAAGGGCCCAGCCTTTATTTCTTTTCTTGCCTGGCATGCGAAGTTATTTACGGATGTGGAAGAATAAAATGTTGCTAGGACGGGATTAAATGTTTAGATACTTAAATTAATCAGTAATCGAGCAGCAAGTTGCATGAGAGTTGCAGTGGAAGTCCCTTCCTTTCTTTCATTTTTATTTTTGTGTAGTCGAGATAATACGATACACGAGCGATCAGCAAGATCATGACTGCCACCGGCTACGCTTTTATTGGGCGCGTAGTGATCGTGTAGTATATGTGACGCTGAAATTGTATCGGGTCTTAAGCGAGAGGCTCTGCTACATAATGCAAAACAAAGCTAACGACTGGATACAACGCTAAGTCGACAGAACGACAAAGTGTGTAGAAGTTAGTTTAGAGAAGATAGCGCTATTCTTTGAGGCGCGAGCAAGCAAGTAATTAAGCAGGATAACCGTGTCCACTCTGAGAGTTTTCCGGGCCGGTTATAATGTAACGATTCCATTCTGATGCTATTCGTTTTCCCTCTTGGTCAGTGGCACCACTCCGCTTACGTTACGTTATCACTGGGATCGACCGGCCGTGAAATGGCTGATAAGACAAAAAAAAAAAAAAGAATACGATCAAGCTACAGGAATCCTTACATTGCACCGGCCTTGGCGTTGAGCAAAGGAATTCAAAGCTCGAGGAATCGCTTAAGTTTGCTGACATTACTTTCTTAACGCTCGTTATCAGTGCTGCGTTTTCCGAAAGGCGCATAACTGAGGCAATAGTGCTCTACGACTGAAACGTGACAGTCGGAGCGCGTGGGCTGCCGCCGCTGTTTTGCGCCACCGGTGATCGCTGGGTGGTCGTTGTGGGGCTAAATGCATTGACAATGCCTAACAAAGGCTCTCACTTTCACCGTATACCACGATGCATCAGGTCAACGTCTCCAGCAGTGGTGCAAATGGTGCAAAAAGCGACCCGCAACCATGTGCTCCGAGTATCGCTTTTCAGTCGCTGAGCGCCGTACATAAAGATCAGTCTTTGCACGCAACAGTGCTAATACAGAGATTTATATAAGGTACGTACTCCCATGGTCCTGCGTCGGCATCAATAATTCCGCAAACGTCTCTTCGCAGCATATGCCCCTTGCACACCCCTCAGCGTGGCGAAATGGTGCGAAGACTCAAGTTCCGACCTCGCGCCACTAAGCCAGTTATTTTAGAAAGAGGAAACTGCGAGCAACCGCGCTTCGAGCGATAATATTTAATACGCCGTGAGAAGACCGAGCGCGGTGGCAACAGATGACGCATAGGCCTCGCGTAGACTCGCGTATTGCGTTTCACATTATCTAGGGACTCGTGACCGCCACTTAGTCAAATCTTGACGCTTAGCTCATGCTGTTTTTCCCAGTGAAATAATTAATGTCTAAGTACTTGTTACAGTGACTGCCGATAACGAAGAATTCGCTGTTGTGGTTTGTGATGGCGTAATTTGCTCAAACTTCAGAGGCGCATACAGACACGGTGTTCTTATAGCTTTCTTGTCTAAATCGAACTTAAGAGTAGGTGAGTACGCTCGTGCCACAGTTAATTTACCAACATGATGCTGCGCGCATTTGAACGAGGTAAACAAAACGCCTCACAGCATGTATACATAGGTTTCGCTTTGACGTGGTTTCGGTTCGGCGGGAGACAAACAAAATATGCAATGTTAGATACACCGGGCATACAGCAAGCTCGAGCCCAGTAGATGCGCTACCTGAATTACATCGTATTAAGAAGGTGGCGTGCTGAGAACCTTACGAATATTAACTAGCAGTCCAACCTGATTGCCTCCAATACCTAAAGCACAACCATCCTAAATCCAATGGGTTTTATCTACAAGTGGTGCGAACTGCCGACAAAAGTAACCTCGGTAATGAGGAATTCACAGGCTTAGAAATACTGACATAAGGTTAACCTGATTTCAAACCTGTGGAAATTTGTTACGCAATGCTAAAGCCATGGTGTCGCAGAACAAAAAATCCGAGACACCAAATACAACTAACACTTCACACTTATACACAAGAAATTTATGTTTTTTATCCCAAAGTGTGTGAAACAATTGAAAAGTCAAGCACTCTCACCTAGCTGATGCGCTGTCACTCCACTGACGACGACGACAAACACTTAACTTCGCGTCCACGCCGGCCGGCGATTCGGCGACAACAATCGCTCTCGGAGGGAAAAACAAACTGGGCTCGAAGCCGCCGCTATCCCGGAATCGGTCTTCGCTAACAGAGGGGTGTCAGGCCACCACAGCATATCAGCCTTTCTCCTCGTTCAGTCGGCGAGTCTCGGGCGACCCTCGCGTCTCTTGAACGGTAGGCGGGAGAGGCGTATGTAGAAACGGTATAATTGTCGTAGCTGTTCTACACTCCCCTCATCTTCTCTCCTCCCCTTCCGTGTTATCCTCTCACAGATGGCTTGGCCTTCGAAGCACTGGCATCCTTTCGTCGGCGGCTAAACACACGGTCGGCGCAGTCTCTGGGTCGCCCCAGGCACGTTGCGGATTATGTCAGCGCACGCGTGCGGGCGTTTGTGAGAGAGAAGGACGGCGCGCCGTTGCTCAAACCAGGGAGTAAAAGCTGTCAAGGACAACCACAGCCCGCGTGCACCGGAGCCTGTACACACACACATACAAAAAAAAATATCTGAGTCCATAACTAACGCCGGTAACGATGCCTGCTCATAGCAACAAACAAAATGGCAACACGCCGGTTTTCCAACGGTGTTCCGTCTATTCGACAGCTTCAGGAAGCTAGAGATTCAGCCTTATTTCTATTCCGCCATGAAGCCACCTCACCAAAGTGTCTCGCTTCTTCTCGCAGCGGCGCTTTCGCCTCGGGCTAAGTCAAGGAGATCCCGCGTCAGTCAGGACTTCCGGCGCGAAATTAAAACTGCAAGTAATAGCACTCTGGTGTCAGTAGCAGCTTCTGGGAGTAATTCCATGGGGTCGAACGAAAGTCTAGCAGTGCACATTGCAAAACGTGCCACGTACGACCTGCGATACGCACTCGAATGCCTTATCCGCATCAAGCGCTGATAGCCATACTGAATACACAGAAAAATTCTGGAGGATTCGAAGCTTACTAGTTCCCTGCTGTTGTGCGAAATAACAAAGAACACTGCACGACGGGAAAAAAAACTTGAGCACATTAGCTTCGCGCTGGCAAATAAAGCATGCTCTTATGTGGGATGCACGAGTGACGCTAGACCGCTGACATTTCCTGCTTTGCCAGGCAGCACTGGAAGGGCCTAAAACTTTTTATAATAAAAGTTTAGAAATTCGCGCTAATAGTGCTAGTCAACAAACACTCTTTTTAGTGGCACGAGCATCGACTGACACTCTTGTTTCTTGCGCAGCACTTCCGGTTCACCTCCTGAGACGACCGGGACGACATTTAAAATAAATCAGGAAAAATTGTACAGTACAAAACTCACAGGTTTCCTTATAGATATGATATCAGAGCACAAGTTTAGTTACAAGTTGAGTTACATGAAGTACCTGGAGTAATTAGAATGAATAAGAAATCCCTGATTACCGCACACCAAAGCACAGAACAGCAACGCCGAGGTACGAGTGCCACTAACAGACATCTAAGTCAAAGATTAGGGTCGCCTACAATTTTTTTTTCTTTTGCGCACGGAATGCGACGGCAGTGCCACCGCCATCCTCATGACGTCACGCTCTGCATCTTGTCTATATTTCCCACTCTCCCAGCCACTGCTTCAGGCGGCCGGGTCGTGCGCAGTACCCGGAACCGTGGAAAAAGATAAATCTCGCTAATGACCACGTCACCTCCGCCCCTCCACCGCTTCCCTTTGTCCTCAAAGTCGCCCTTACGCTATAGCTCTCCCAAACACAACGAGGCGGTTTAAGTAAGCCGCTGCTACTGACAAAAGTTTTGGTGAATACGCATTCCCTTTCAGATATGCTACTCAACCAAATATGTCCCCTGTCATGAGGTTCTCTCTCTCTCTCTCTTTTTTTTTTTTTTTTTTTGCCAATTGCATCATGAATTATAGAGCACGGCTTCAGAATTTATTCCTTTCAGACGCTTCCCAGAGGCTAGATGGCGAAGCAGGCACCATATCTTTATTCCGTTTATCGATAATCTGACGCTTGAGTAAGAACTCGACAACAAGAAAGACCGACAAAGAGTTGCTACAAACAAATACAAACGGATGATTGCACCGGCTCGGAGCGGTATAGATAGTATTCATGTGGCGTCACGCAGCCATATCTCACCGCGCTGGTACCCTAAGATGGCAACTGCGATGACGTCTGTGCAACGTTTTATCACGCGCAAACTGTTTTGCTTTTTCACGGCGATTGTTTTTCCCCGGTTTATCATTGTTATCGCTCTGACGTTCGACGCAAGACGCTTTTGCTTTTTCACGGCGATTGTTTTTCCCCGGTTTATCATTGTTATCGCTCTGACGTTCGACGCAAGACGCGCTTTTTGTTGCTGTCATGCTGTCATGTTCCTTGCTTACGCCCCTTCTCGACCTGCTGGTACCCCAATATGGCGTCCGCGATGCCGTCCGTGCAACCTATGTATAGGTGAAAGACGGGATCAAGGAGGAGGAGAAAGAAAAGAAGGAAGGAAGGGGAGACAGGTCTACCACACGTTCTTCCGGTTAGGCTACCCTACGTGGGGGAAGGGGTTTCAGCGGCGAAAAGAAAGAAAGGAAAGGGAGGGAGGAAGGTAATATCAATGCGAACACATGCGGTGGTCCGTCACTTCACGCCCACAATCGGTCACTGAGGTAGGCAGATTTCATGAGCCGTAGCAATGCCCGCGTCGCTTTGTAAACCTGCGATGCCTGAGGCTATGGTCCAAGAGTCTTTGTCACTGAAAATGGCCTTTTATCTAATTGGTTTAACAATTTCCGAAGAACGTCGCGCTCGATATCATAACGATCACAAAAAACACAACACGTGTTCGATCGACTCTTCGCAGTTGCATGAATCACAGATAGGTGTGTCTGACATTCCAATAAGGAATAAGTAGGCTTTCGTAAAAGCCACCCCTAACCAGAGACGGCACAGTAAAGATGCATCACGGCGGGACAAACGCGATGAAATCTGCAGCTTCAATGTAAAATCAAGCCTGAGCAGATGACAGTTCGAGACAATCGGCGTGTTCCACGAAGCTTGCGTCTTGATGGGAGCTAGTATACGAAGACCTTTCGCAGCATCTGTTCTTGACAAGGGAATGGGAACTGTCTGCGTTCGTATATGAGCTAGAGCACTGCACGGGCTCGGGCTTACCCGAAAGCCCGGGCCCGGCCCGGCCCGTGGGCTGGGCCGGGCTGGGTAGAACAGTTTTTTCACGGGCTCGGGCCGGGCTCGGGCACGGCGTGTGCTTTTTCACCCGGGCCCGGGCCGGGCTCGGATTTTTTGACGCGGGCCCGGGTCGGGCTCGGGCTTTCTGGTGGTGTGCATGTAACGTGCGGTGAGTTATTCTCGGGCGTCTCAACTCTGAAAAACATTATTTTTCGGTCTCGGGCCGGGTTCGGGCCGGTTTCCAGTCGGGCTCGGGCCGGGCTCGGGCCTAAGGTAAGGGGGTGGCGGGCCGGGCCGGGCGGGTAACGTATATTATTTCCGGGCCCGGGCCGGGCCCGGGTCTCGCCATAAATGTTTTGACCGGGCTCGGGCGGGCCACCCAACGTAAAAATTAACGGGCCCGGGCCGGGCCCGTGCTGAAAAAATCGGCCCGTGCAGTGTTCTAATATGAGCTCACCAGGCGGCATCATCAGCGAGGTCGCTGCCGACGATGCCACACTACCATGGCATCCGTTGGAATGTGTTGTCATGTCCCTTCATGAGGGCTTGATGAAGAAATTATGTTGTCTCCAACGCCAGTTGTTCATGGGACATGCGTCGTAAGGCTGATTGTGGACTCTGAAGGTCTGCCATAGAGTCACGAAAAACGACCCACTTTCGAGGTTGTACTTGTACGATGTAATTAGCAGCCACGAAGGGTGACAAGTTCTGTTGCGTAGAGGTTGTTATGTGGGACACATTGAACTTGACTGCGACCTGCATGGCCGGGATGACAACAACACCTGTGCAGCTGGTGGCTGAGACAGATCCATCGGAGTAAATATGCATTCTTTCTCCGTATGCCTCATTCAATATTGACAATGTCAACTGTCATAGTGCCACTGCTGAATGGCGTGTCTTCGTAATTCCCGGAATTGTGAGGCGTACGCTTGGCTGTCGTAGGCACCACAGCGGTAACAGTTGTCTTGCTGCTGGTGTAAAGTCCAATAGCAGGCTGCCTTGATGTGTCGCAACAAGTTTTTAAGATGTGGCTTGAGGTTCTTGCGCCGGCAAAATCGCAATATAGTGACTGGGGACGTGACAGAGATGTCGAATGTGTGCTCAGAGGTTGTCAACTGTGATTTATGTTGGAGCCGGATGGTCTCTAGCAATCATGATTGTTGCGTGAGTCGAGGCGCACCGTGCTAGTCCAAGGCACGTAGTACGTATAGCCGGGCCTTGCAAACTTTTGAATTTGCGAATATTTGTTTTGCATGTGTTCGCCGGAACGGGCCTGCTTTTTACAGTACTCGAGCAAGGGTTGACGATAGAGATTATAGGACGTGACACTTCCCAGTGGTTCGGTGTCCACCGCGTTACTCAGCCTCTCTGCAATCACGGGTTTACCCGAAATGCTATACTTGGCTGCGATCTTCCAAGCGTGCGTTTGTGTCCGGCTCCGTATCCTGTAGCAAAAGTACCCGTCTTATCCGACGGTCGGGCTATTCACAGTCCCACTTCAGATATCCTCGACAGCATTATGTCGAGAAATGTAAGGGAAGCCTAGGGGATGCATTTTTTTTTTAGTTACAACAACGTGAAGCGAACAGGCAACTGAAGCCAGAAAAAGCACAGGGGACATGAACCATTATGTTTAATTGGAATGTAATTGGAATGGAAATATTAAGAAAACTGATAATTAAATTGTACGAAAAAACTAACTTACCGCAGCTGGGAGCCGAACCCCGATCTTCGGACCTTGGTTACTCTTACTGCCTTTCCTTCTTTATTTTTCTCTTTCCGCAACAGCTTTTGCATTTCATAAACAACGAAGGGAGGCTATGGTGATCACATATACAATTCATTAAAAAATACACCTAAGTAAAGCTAATGTTTGAATAGTTATTTCTTTAATAAGCGTTTGTCCCGTTCCTCATGTTTTCTATCGTTTCCCTTTCCCTGAATGCAGAGTAGCCAGACGGGCAGTTACGTTGGTTAACATCTGTCTTTCCCCACTTACTTTTTCTCTCTCTTCTGCCGTTATCGTTTTCCACCATACTTAGTTCAAAGCGACATCCTATTTTAAGGCATCATTCATTCATTCATTCATTCATTCATTCATTCATTCATTCATTCATTGTTGGTATGGAGATTGATTATTTGAAGTACCGCTAGCATTATAATATGTATCATACATTCAGTGTACTCTTTGCTCGTGTTCTTTTGTATGACCAGGTGTGCTTAGATGCGTAACTGCACATTCGGCCCAAATAAGCACGGTTACTGAATATAGCGAGGCGATTTTCATTCTGCACGTACTCTGTATATGCGAATGCCTGCTGAAAAACACACATCTTACACGCCCGGTCTCCAGAATCTGCTGCAGGTGCAACAAATTACAGGCGGGAAGGAAAAGACCATTTATTTATTTATTTATTTATTTATTTATTTATTTATTTATTTATTTATTTATTTATTTATTTATTTATTTAGTCGATTGGTCAGTAGTTTGTTGGCTTTTATTCGGTTAGTTAGTCGGTCGGTCGGTCTTTCGGTTAATTAGTTAGTCCGGCAACAGGCGCCACCCTGCTCATTGTCTGCTGCCATTCGTTCGATGTATGTCTATGATTATTACGCAACGTGCCTTGTTTGTGAAAAGACGCGATGTTCCAGCTCGAGACTCTGTTCTCGGGCCCATCCTGGCTAACCGCTACACCTTGGTTTGACTGCGGCATTAGGGAAACAAAACTTGAAAGCGAAATGTTGCAAGAAATTACATTGACGCTGAGCTTCTCATGTTTTACTGATAGCGCTCGAATGTAAGGAAAATCACGCCACTTAGCGCACGCTGTACGAGGTAATAATTTGGAGTGAGTGAGCTAGAATGGAGCCGTCGTTTGTAAGAGAGAAAAAAAAAAAAAAAAGCCTAGCGCGGAGCTCTACATGTAGGTGTATAAGTGCTCTAGGACTGCAGACGTAAGGAATTCGATTACAGGGGGCATCAGTACAAGCGTTGAACTTGTTCGTGTCTTTATTTTCAGATTTTTTTATTATTCCTTTCCGTTTCTTTTTTTTCTGTCCTTGTGCTAAGAAACAACGCTAAATGAGCCGCCAAAAGCTTTCAAATCACGATTAGCTTTCTATACGTTCGTATAAGAACGTATATATGTCGTTTTCTGCGGCTGCAAGACGAGCTGAGAATGCAAAACGGTATTCGTTGAGCCCATTGGCTTACGTTTTCTTTATTTATTGATGTGAAAGCATCAAATGGCCCATTGAGCGAAGAAGCCGCCCTCTGTAGCAGGGAATGGGCACCTAAATTCCCATTGGCTGTGACGCCACGTGGCGTGCGCGCCTCGAGGAAGCAGAGCGGGCGAAAGGGTACATCTGCTGCCGCGTTAGCCCGATAGGTGTAGCGTGATGGGAGAGGGCATCGCCGCGACGCCACGTCGCGATCGCTCTCTCGGAAGCCTGTTATCCGCGCGTTCCTTGTCCGCGCAAGCTCTCGCTTACGTTCTGCCTTTGCATCGGTAATCGATACAAAGAAATAATATATAGATATTGAACGAGAAGAAAGCTAACCGAGGGGCCCGATTATTATTAATCATATCATAAAAAGCCAACAAACAATGACACCGAGGACAACATAGGGGAAATTACTTGTACTTACTAATTGAATTAAAGAAATGCTAAATGAATTGAAATGAAAATGAAAAAACTGTCCGCAGGTGGGCAACGATCCCACGTCTTCGCATTACGCGTGCGATGCTCTTACCATTGAGCTACCACGGAGCCGTTTTCCCATCCACCTTATGGGGTATTTATGTTTTTTTTTTAGAACTAGAAAATTTTTTTTTAATTCAATTATGGGCTTTTACGTGCCAAAACCGCGATCTGATTATGAGGCACGCCGTAGTGGGGGACTCCGGAAATTTCGACCACCTGGGGTTCTTTAACGTGCACCTAAATCTAAGTACGCGGGTGTTTTTGCATTTCGCCCCATCGAAACGCTGCCGCCGTGGCCGGGATAACAACTAACCCTGGAGTGTTAGCCAGCGCCACCACTCACAAACCATGGCGGCGGATGTGGAACATCCGTTCTGCCGCAGGCGTCACGAGCACGTGATCTTTTTGGGTGATGGCAACTGGTCAATAAACCCACACATGCTACCTGAAGGCATCAATGTTGCCGGATTCGAGCCCTCGTTATGTAATGAACGAAAATAAAGGGTTGTCCTTGGCGTCATTGTTTGTTGGATATTTATGATATGATACCATATATATATATATATATATATATATATATATATATATATATATATATATATATACACTCACTACCACGCTAGTGGTAGTGAGTTTCAAACGTACGACCCCACGCTCAGAAACCGAGTGTCTTACCAACACCACCTAGATAGCGCAAGGCCTTCTCCCCTGCGTCTTCTCTGGACCGAAACAAAGTTATTTCCCTGACTCACTCACTCGCGCACTCCGATCATGCCGTCATGCTACCTGGCCCGACTGCCATAGAATCTAATCTGGATGCTCCCACGTAAGCAACAGTGATTTTGACGTCACCGCTTTCGTCACGCCAGCCTTGGCAATGTCAATTTCGGGCCACGTAGCATGACGTCATAGATAGGAGTGCGTAGGCCTGTGCTATCTAGGTGGTTGGTCTTACCCACTGTGCTAAACCAGTGCCTCCTAAATAGCAGGCCTGTGCACTATTCTTTATGAAACCATGCTACTTTGACCGACACTTGCCTTACGAAGCCCGGCGTGACGAATGCGGTGACGTCAAAATCACTGCGGCTTACTCGAGAGCGCCCCATTAGATTCTACGTAAGTCGGGCAAGGTAGCATGACGTCACGCATCGAAGTGCACCGGCCTCGCGTTATCTAGGAGGCGTTGGCCAAGCGTCTCCCCCCCCCCCCCCCCCCCCCCCCCTAACTAAGGCTCCTCTATTTTTCAAAGGTAGTGACAGGTTTTGATCCAACCGCCGCGCCCTGCGATAGGCCGTTGGCGACACGTGACCTTTTCGCCTTCGCGCCCCGCCTAAAGGGTTCAGCAGTGGTCGCTGTGCCGGTGTTCTTTGTTTTCGAGCGTGCATTTGGACGATTTTGGTAAGCAGAAAGCACTTCACGCACCTCTGTTGCATTGTTGTAGTAAAGTAGAAGTAGTCTTTATACCTGCTGCTTGAGTGGACGCAAGAATTATGTGTTTGAAATCAACGTTTGCAACGTGACATGCTAGTATGCCGGGCTGCTGTGCCTTCGGTTGCCGCAACCGCGCGGAGGGCGGAAAAAAGTTATTTTGCATTCCTCGCGGTAACAACAATATCAGCAGAAGGAAGAAGGAATTTTCTGTGGTTTTTACTCTTGCGTGCACTTAGGTTCCATGCCATGCTTCATTGCTCCAGTGGCGATAAGAAATTATAAGCTTAAGAATTTTTATGCCTTGGGCTTCTTTGATATAGTCGAACATCAGCGAGCTGTTTTTATTCTTGCGTTGATCAGCGGAGTGCTACAGGACGCTATGGATAATGGTGCTATTTGCTAACTGCTGTTCTTTAATTGTATCCTACTGTAGGACATGCAGGAAATCGGTGTTTGCCTTTCAAAGAAAAAGTTTGTTCTGCATTCGCGCAATAAAAACCAATTTTAACAGCGAAGCTGTTTAAGCCAGCCGTAATTTGTGGTGCGTATCAAGAAACTACCATAAAATAAACTTTCTAGCCGAGGCGGGATTCGAACACGCGTACCCCCGGTCCCAAAGCGTGCGTCGTAACCACTAGGCTATACAGCCTTTTCTTCTTCTTCTTCTTCTTTTTTTTTTTTTTTTTCACAACCACGAGGCTATAGAGCCACGTTTGCAGAGCATGCATTTATACGAACCATACGATTGCGTTCGAGCGTCGTCGTCTTCGTCCACAGCTGGCGCGCTCGTACGCTCGTGCTCTGCGAGGTGAAGAGGTTTTGTGCGCTATGAGAGCGAGCGAGAGAGAGAGAGAGAGAGAGAGAGACGCATTCCCGGAGCGGGTCTCTTGGAACGCGGTGTCGGCATTGGAAAGCGGTGTCGGTGTTGCAAGCTGTGCTATGCAACGCGCAGTGACGGCCGTAAGTCCGAGACGTGCGAAAAGAAATTATCATCATGAGTAATAAGATGAAAAGTTCGCGCGCACTTTCGGAAAATGCTGGGCACAGGTTACTGATAATCCAGAGATGCAGTGCAACTTTCTCCTAAGTAAAGCTATTAGAGTAATTTATAAACAAAACAACCTTAGGATAAAAGACTGTGTAACTGGAGGTATAGGCACCCTGCGCTAAAGCTTTGCAGAGTAGATAGCAGCACCAGAACACACAGCCTAACGAGTGGTGGAAGCAATAAAACTGGAGGGACACTGCATACATTCGCCGGGACACTTTCGATCGCTTATCACGGGACAAGAGTTGTGAAAACGTCGAAATTGCGCATGCGCAGGGCATAACACTCTGACAAGTGACGAAATGACCGCTATCGTTTGGAATGGCGTATCATTTTGATAACCTCTCTAGCGGCCGGTGTTGGCAACGCTGGGGTGAAAAGATTAGAGGACGCTTAAGCTTCGCCTTTAAGAGTAGAACGCGATAGCGTTATCGGGACCCGTTCGCATCGCAACCCGCGGCTGTAGGTCTGGTAGAAATGCTGGAAAAGGGGTTTGTGTTTGAGTTTCCTCGTAGCAGAATTAGGTTTTCCCGTACATTCAAATTACAATCTGACGCCGATTGGTAAACAGTCCGACAGCGAATCCGACGCCGACGACTTTACCATTTTCCTGACGGATTTCACTGTGAGAAATTCAATTTTTGTTCACCAAATCCTTGCACCACGTGGAGGGCCTGCGCGGTCGGGGTGGTTGGGGATTTTCTCCGCCACCCGGGGGCATCACACGCCGGTTGCCAACGCCGGATTTTCGGCGACACGGGGCCCTTAAAGCTATCCCGTTAAAAGGAAAACGTTGTAGCACGCTCTGAACGGTGCAGGGTGCCCATACTGCCGAACACTGACAAACGCAATAAAACTGGTAATAGTGCATAATATGCACTGCGCACTATTATAGCGTTCGGTGCGCAATGACATTTCTGAAAGTTGCAGTAAGCTCACTACCTGTCCCTTTTTGCGAACTCGGAAGCAAGCACTATCAGCTGATCTAAATATAATCTCAACTTCAAGTTACACTGAATTTCAAAACCTGCAAACAACGAATGAAATAAAAATGCCCTGTATGACCGCCGCTGTGGAAAGCTGTTCAGAAGAATGAGCTACTTCGGAACGCACGCGTTTTAATTCAATGTTTAACGTGCTCCGGGCTCATTCAAGTTATTGTCCCTGTCGTTTGAAGTTTCCTGAGCAGATTAGACCACAAATGTTCATAATTAACCACTTCAAGCGCGCACTGACTGCGGTTTCCGCAGTCAGGCGTCAGGCGTCCGCAGAATGCACGGGAGCAAGCGGCGCATCGTCTGCTAGCGCTGCTCTTCGGAACCCTCGAGAGGGCGCGCGTGTAGTTGTCACTACCTTTGAAAAATAGAGGAGCCTTATCTCAACGCACTCGCTTGCCCAAAAGGAGTTCATAAGTCGAAGGACCACTCAGCGGCGTTCAATTGGACTATAATAATTTCGCATTCAGAACTCATTAGAAGTACTTAGGTGTCCACTGATTTATTTATTTATTTATTTATTTATTTATTTATTTATTTATTTATTTATTTATTTAGTTATTTATTTATTTATTTATTTATTTATTTATTTATTTATTTATTTATTTATTTATTTATTTATTTATTTATCATAGCGAACAACGAAAGGGTTCTTTTGGCGGTATCAGTGTTAAATTTCGCATGATACAAGAGCGAAGAGAATGTACAACCGCTTTTCGACACGTTTCTTCGAAGAGCCGGGCCGGGATTTTGTAGCAATGCCTTTTCCAAAGCTATTCCTTTTCGCGCTTTTCGGGTTTCAACAGTGGCCAGGGTGACACTCCAGCAGCGTGGTCAATGGTATCAGCCAGCCGTGAACGGTGGAAAATAAGCGTGGCATAAAATCAAGCGGTAGGCATGGCTATGGAATCGAGGCCCTGTTTAAGAAAGTGAAAGCGAAACATATCTATCTCCTCTTAAAGTCGGCGCAGCAGTTCGCTATATCGGGACATTGCGTATATTCTTGTTCTTACGCAGGAGCCTCTAGCAGTATGGCATTATTTTTCTTGCAATAGTACGGTTGTTTTGCCCGCTAGAGAGAAACAAAATGATTACACGCAGAATCTCCTGTGGCAGTTGTCTAAATGATGCTTAAGCATTTGCTACTAATCACCTGCTGTTTAGTCGTCGTATGCTGCTATGTTTGGTATAACTGCGAGAAACACCGCGAAAGAACCGTGAAACAGAGAAGCGCGGTTGCAGCACAGAAATATTAACTGAGACCGGCATGAGACGTCGAAGAAGAGGTAAGTAGTAGTAATGTTCACTAATGTTATATATAACTCCCAGAGGATGCGGACGTGGGATGAAATGACGAGAGAGATTTTGTAAAAGAAGCAAATATATATAACATTTATTATGTACGCTGTCTTTTGTTTCGTTTTTCTTGTCGCGTTTCTTCTTCATCTTCAAATTGGATGACGGTGCGTTTGGATGAAGCCGCTGCTTCTTGGAAGATGAGCACTGGACGATGCGTGCTGTAGTACGGGACGTTACTGAACAGTGTCACGTTCGGTAGACCTCATACGTAGACGTGGTCGATTACGACGCCTCCTCTCCGTGCGAACCATTATCATCTGTGATCAACTGTACTCCGGCGGCAGCTGCGTATGGTGCTGCCCCGCGGACCTTATCTTGAAAGCGATCTTCGATGGGGACAGAGTGCGCCGGGTGCTGCTGCCGCGCTTTTTGTTTTATGCATTTATTTCTTTATAGCGATTCGTCTCACGTGATGGACGAACGGACGGGTTTCCTCGTTGTGTAGGCATAGAAATGCTTACGCATTTAAAATTTATACGAGGAAAAGGGGGGAGGTAGGCCCGAGGAAAAAGATCCTGTAGCCTAGCTGTCACTCTATTCCAAGCGAAGGGGAGGGGAAGAAGAGGTGTACATGAGACGTGGAAGTGGGATTTAAAGTGGGAAATATAGGAAGGATGGGATTAAAATATGTGCTTCTATGGAATCTATGAGGAAATTGTTTAATTTTCCGTTGTCATATAAAATGTCGTTGTTCTTGTCATGCGGCACACGATAACAGCCCGTCCCCTATCACTGGCTCTCTCTATTTCTTCTTAACTTCACCCTCCATTGTCTTAACTTCACCCTCCATTTTGCTAGGGTAGCAAAAAGGATTTTCTGTTCGTGTTAACCCCCTTTTTCCTTCTTTCTTTCACTCTCTCTTCTCATCCGGGGCTCGAGAGATGACGATATATTTAGTTACTGTAAAATCACTACATATAGCTACTGTAAAAGCAGTACATATAGTTCCTCGTCATGAACTTTTTGTGGTTGTGGTTAATACAGTTCGGCGTTCTCTGAGCCTTTGTCCCATCCGCATACGTATCAGTACATATTTATCGTGTTTTGCGTTGCGTTGTTTCAACACTAGACAACTAACTGCTTTGTGTACAGGATGTTTCAGAAAATGCCTCAACAATTTATGAAAACTACAGAAGCTGCGATAACTATGCGTTTTCCTTGGAATTGGTTTTACCACAGAGGCATACACAACAAAGTGCCTCAAGATTGTAATTAGACAAGAAATAATTAAATTTACTATAATCAACTTCTAAAAGCAAAGGAGTCTAATTATTGATATTGTTGCAAAACTTGGAACCTGTCACCCGGTGAGTTCACAAAGTGTTCCAGACATGCAAAAAGCTCACGCTTATTTCTGCAGCGTGATAAATTCCGGCAGATTTCAGCCAGAAAGCCGAACTACCGAAGAGCGCAACTGTCACGCCTTTAGCGGACGCCGATGAGTGACGTCACTGTTTTCGCCTCACCGTTGGAACGAGCATTTATGAGGACGCTCGCTTCGTGCTCGCCTGATGGTTTTGAGCTCATTTTCGAACGCATTTTGCGAAACACCCTGTATACCTACCATGAGTCAATGGGACGACAGATCTCCGTCTGGTCTCAGTGGCCAGATATCGAACAGATTATTATTATTATTATTATTTGGTTTGAGTACATATAACACAAGGACACGAAGGAAATAGGGAGGGAGCAAGCTGACAACTGCCACCGAGAGGGGCACAACGCCTGCCTACTCATTCAGCGGGAGGGAATAGAGGAATTGAAAACATGAGGAAAGAAAAGAGGAAATGAAGAAATGATGGAGACACAGACAGAACAAAACAAAATACAAATAATGTCTATAAACGGGAGGCCAAGTCAGTGTCCTTAAGAAAAGTTAGCAGGGCTCGATGAGCCTGGTCACGTCGGGAAGCGCACCCTCTTGGAAAGAAGCAATCGTCAAGGGTCGCACATTGCACTCCAATAAGTCCATATTCCTTAATTAGCAATGCGCGCTGCTCAACGAATGCGGGACACTCTAAAACGAAGGAAGGAAGGAAGGAAGGAGTGGAGAAGGAAAGGCAGGGAGGTTAACCAGTTCAGGACAACCGGTTTGCTACCCTACACATGGGAGCGGGGTGAGGGGGAATGAAAGATGGGGAGGAGAGAGAGAGAGCACATAACGTACACAGCACACACATCGTCAGTCACAGTCCGTCACTCTTGCGTGATGCGTGACATCACTGTCAGAGCCGCTTGTCCAAGCCCGTTTCCTTTAAAAACCTAAGCAGTCCCTTCGTTGCTTTCAGCTGCGATGTCTTCTGTCGACGACACGCGAGAATGGTTTCAATTGACAGTGGTCGATTGTCCAGGTGTGCTAGAACGGACGCCAGGGACTGTCTCGGAACATTATATTCAGGACAGTCGCATAGAATATGTTCTAGCGTCTCCTCGCAAAGACAGGCATTGCAAAAAGGGTTGTCGGCCATTCCAATGAGGAATGAATAAGATTTTGTGAATGCCACCCCTAGCCATAAGCGATAAAGCATAGTGGCCTCTTTTCGGCGGAGTCCAGTTGGCATACAGAGATGCATCAAAGAGGGCAGGTGGTAGTGACGATTGCTCCAGTTGGTCTGGCTGCTTGGTGTGCACCATAGAGAGAGCGTGATCTCCTGTGCAAGCACTCGAAGTCTGCTGGCTGCGTCGGACCGTGAGAGCGGTATGGCCTCTTCCTGTGTGTCGTCAAGAGCTGCCCGAGCGGCATTATCGGCGTTTTCATTCCCTATGACGCCGCAGTGACTTGGAAGCCACTGAAACGTCACGTGGTGTCCTTTCTCCTGTGATGTATGGAGTAAGTATCTAATATCGAATACGAGCTGTTCGTATGGCCCGCGACGCAGAGCGGATAGCACAGATTGTAGGGCTGCCTTTGAGTCACTGAAGATTGACCATTGTCGAGGTGACTCCCGATTGACGAAACGAAGTGCCGCACGAAGAGCAGCTAGTTCCGCAGATGTCGATGTCGTTGGGTGGTCAGTCCTGAAGCTAATGGTAATAGCTCTTGCTGGGACAACCACAGCACCGGACGAACACTGGAGGTTTGTGGAACCATCAGTATAAATATGTACACTGTCCGCATACCTCTCGTGTAGAAGAAGCAGAGACAGTTGTTTCAGCACAGGTGACGACAGCTCAGATTTCTTCTTGATTCCTGGTACACTGAGATGTACTGTGGGGCTAATAAGACACCAAGGGGGTATCGATGGTTTAGATGCAGCGGTGAAGCCCGAGGGAAGTTTGTCGTTGTACTTGATGATAGTTTTAGAGAACGATGCTTGGCGCCGGTCCGAAGGTAGTGTTGCAAGGTGGTGATAGGGGGCACGTGTAAAATGTCTGATGTGCGTTCTCAGGGCTTCCACCGTAATGTGAGTTTGCATCGGATGGTCCCGAGAAATCGCAATAGTTGCCTCTGTTGACGTGCATCTGGGTAAACCAAGGCAAACTCTGAGTGCTTGAGCTTGTTCTGCCTGCAGAACACGAATATTTGTCTTGCAAGTGTTGTTCAGTACAGGTAGACTATATCTTAAAAACCCGAGAAAGAGAGCTCTGTAGAGTTTCAGCATTGCCTCTACTGACATCCCCCATGTCTTTCCTGTCAAGTATTTCAACAACTGGGAAGTTGCTGTCAGGCGCCGTTTCATGTAGGCCACGTGTGGGCTCCAACAGAGGTCTCGGTCAATGATTACGCCAAGAAACCTGTGGGTTCTGACATAGGAAATGGTCCGCCCACTGATTGAGATGACATAAGGCGTCATTGGTTTGCGAGTAAATGCCACTAGTGCGCATTTTTCTGGTGATATGCTGAGACCTTGTTTACACAAGTAGCTCGCTGTCAAAGTTGCTGCTCTTTGAAGCCGCGCACGTATCTGAGGACGTGTGACTGCCGAAGTCCAGATACAGATGTCGTCTGCGTATATTGAAATCTTGATGGTAGTTGGTAAGTATTCAGCAAGTCCAAGAAGAGCGAGGTTGAATAGCGTCGGGCTGAGAGCACCGCCTTGAGGAACGCCTCTGCTCGTATAGCGTCGCGTAGTCGGGCCATCGTCAGTTAACACAAAGAATGATCTTGCAGATAGGTAACTTGCAATCCACAAGAAGACTCGACCACCTAGGCCAACCGTCGCAAGAGCATCGAGAATGGACTCATGTAATACGTTATCGTATGCGCCTTTCACATCTAAGAATAAAGCTGCAGATAAACGCTTACGGGACCTTTCGTGCTGAACATACGAAACGAGATCAACTACATTGTCGATGGAAGAGCGGTCACGCCGGAAACCAGCCATGGAATTCGGATAAATCTTGTAGTGTTCAAGGTACCATTCTAGGCGGCCAAGGAGCATCCGTTCCATTACCTTGCCTACACAGCTGGCCAGCGCTATTGGGCGGTAAGAGGTGAGCTCGAGTTGGGATTTGCCCTGCTTCAAGAGTGGCACCAGGCGGCTTACTTTCCATTCGTCAGGAACGTTTCCCTCCTGCCATGAGGAGTTGTTAAGGCTCAACAGATCGCCTAGCGATAACGTTTAACATTTGTTAGCTGGTGAAGATGAACAAGTACACGTGTCACTATATATAGATATAGATATATATATATATATATATATATATATTGTTACACACGAGTTGTGTAATGTCGAACCAGATGAATCCGAGCCGCTATTCTGGACATTCCACCATTTTCTTCGAAGCGTGACGTACGCGCGACGCTTACAAATGGCGCCGATAGCCCCGATTTGCTTTCGTAACGTGACGCAAATTGACGTTTCGCCTAAGAAACTGTAATGTAGGCATTGAACATAGCGTGGTTGATAAAGCAAAACAGTTTTCCTCCCCAGTAAAAATAAAGCGGCTAGCTCACGCGTACGATTATTCCATCAAAATCGTTTCTCGCTTCCGTCGTCTGCATGCGCGCAGGCTGTCGTCTGCTTCATTAGCTAGGATGCGTGTCCTCGGGAAACTGAATGAGTCATCGTATATCGGCGCCCACGCGCTTGCTTTCTAGCTTGAGACACACACCGCGACCTACCAGTGATGATGAGCGCACGCTCTAGGCGCGTTATCGCTATCTCGTGATCCGCAGTTACTCAGCCCGACTCGCGTCTGGCTGAGAAGCCGCCGAATATCATCGATAGCGTTGCGCGCGCCACGGTATCTGCTTGAGCGACGCAAACGCCGGCACTGCCATCTCTTGTGCACTTCGCTGCTTGCTCGCACCGCGAGAGGAAACTTCAAGGCGCCGTCTTACGTACATTTCTTTTTGTAAATTAAAAGTCACCGTTGTCATAGCCTTTGATGATGCGAAAAGTCATTAATATTGATTAAAATACAAACGCAATAGTGAAAAGTGCGATATGTCACAGAAAGTTTGCTAGTTTCAACCATATTATTTCAAATAAACGTGGTTTTAATAAATGATGGTGCAAAACACAAATGCCACACCACCCGAAGCGATGCAAATGCTATGAACACGCGTTGTGAAAAAAACAAAGATTTCATGGCCCGAAATGACAGGGAAATGCGGCGTACGCATGCCTCTCCACTGCCGTTGCATATGGCCGCTCATTACCATAATTCGCGCGGCTCGTCGCACCACAAATTATGGCGGAAAATTTCTGCAATGGCGGCAAGCGCAACGTCACGCAACGTCAAATTGACGTTTACGAAAAGGCCCTTCCTGTGACGCTCCTCGCGGATATTCCTTCAGCGCATTAACAAGCTGACATGCCGGCTATCTTGGAACGCCACCACATAGTCGCGAAACTGTAGATGCCCTGCACGGGCTTCTGCACGCTACCGTCCACTTTTTTTTTTTAAGCGCTAAAGTCGCAATATAGGTGCCAAGGGCACAAAAAGTATTAGTCGATAAAACTTGCAGCTCCACGTCACGTTTCAATCATTCTGACGAGAACGCAAAATGCATTTTGCAAAATTCCTGCTTCCCGGCACAAATTTCAAACACGTGACCTCTGGACAGCCAATGAGCACCCAAGATGGCGGATAATGGCGGCCGTGCAGCGCCATGGTGTCCAGAATAGAGCCCCTAGTTGATCAGAGCGTTTTCGAGCGCGGTCCCGAGGCAGCTTGGCTCCCGTCGCTCTCCTCTTTCTTTCCCCTGGTTGTCTGCGCGGCAGCCGTGATTCATGGCAAGAGCTCGTGACATTTCCCCGCTGGCAGACGAAGCCCGCCGGGCGAGTCAGTCATCTCGTGATTGTAACGCCTCAGACGCGCGACGTGTGTCCTTCAGCCTTCAGCCGCCGCGTCGTCCACTGCCTCGTGAGACGCGCAATGCGATAGTTCGCTCCAGAATACGTAGGGGCCGACGTATGGCGAGAAACTTCTGGCACAAGCCACGCTTCCGCAACGGCGTCCAGAGCCACACAAGGTCACCAAGATCCAGGTAAACGTGGCGGTGACGCCCGTCATAGCGTATCTTGGACCGTCCTGCGATGCCAGGGTGCGTAGCCTAGCGAGGCGTCGCGCTTCTCTTCTGCTCGACAGATCTCATCGATTGACTCGTTGTCATGAGCGAAGTAGGGCAATATGGGGCGCCATCTTGTACGCGTTCCAAAATGGAACGGAGGCGGTCCGTTCCCCGAGCCGCACACGATTGGTCAATTTGATCGTCACGGTTCAAATTGACCAATCGTGTGCGGCTCACGGTTCAAATTGACCAATCGTGTGCGGCTCGATGGAACGGACCGCCTCCGTTCCATTTGGAACGCGTACAAGATCGCGCCCATGGTGTAGAGGTTGTAGCGCGGCGGACGAGCATAAAGAAGGAAAAATGGTGAGTAACCAGTAGTCTCGTGTCTCGCGGTATGAAGGCATAGGTAATGAAAGGCAAGATACTGTCCCAATTCTTGTGTGCCGAATCGACGTACATGGACAGCATGTTGGCAAGCGTTCTGTTTGTGCGCTCGACCAGACCATTAGTTTGTGGATGGTAGGGCGTAGAATGGCGGAAGCTACATGAACACAGACGAAGTGTTTCTTCAACTACGTCCGCGGTAAATTGTCGCCCACGATCGCTGATTACTATGCGAGGAGGTCCATGTCGGAGTATAACGTGAGCCAGCAAGAAGATAGAAACTTCTGTAGCTGTGGCGGATGGCAACGCGGCGGTCTCACAATAGCGGGTAAGGTGATCTACGCAAACGATAACCCAACGATTGCCGTTGGAGGATCGCGGGAAAGGGCCCAGAAGATCTATACCAACTTGCTCAAAGGGGACGCTAGAAGGGGAAACTGGTTGAAGCAGGCCGTGTGGCGCTTGTGGAGGACGCTTGTAGCGCTGGCATTGAGAGCAGCTGGCGACGTACCGTTCGATATCCTTCCGCATCTTAGGCCAGTAAAAACGTTCTTGAGCCCGGTAGAGCGCACGTGTGGAACCAAGATGGCCGGAAGTTGGGTCATCGTGCATGGCGTATAATACTTGGCTGCGAAGGTTCTTTGGGACAACTAAAGGTAGCGTGCACCGGTGGTCGAGTAGCTCTTCTTATACAAACGCGCCACCATCGCGTAGGCGAAAGCGACTTCCTGCAGGTGACTCCTGTGCTGCCGCGAAGAGCGGTGTAAGCTCTCGTCCTTGTGCTGCTCGGATATGACGGTACGCATATCCGGAAATTCCGGGGACATAAAAGCGATGTATTCATCAAAGTTGTCCGCATCGCATTCAGTTGTTGGAAGTGGCATCCGAGAGAGACAATCAGCGTCAGCATGTCGCCGGCCACTTTTGTAGCAAATAACGAAGTCGTATTCCTGTAGGCGGAGGGCCCAGCGCGCTAGTCGTCCTGAGGGATCCCGCAGATTCACAAGCCAGCATAGCGAATGATGGATGTTATCACAGTAAAGGGGTGCCCGTAGAGATACGAACGAAACCGTTGCACTGCGAAAATGACCGCCAGACACTCTTGTTCGGTCACTGTGTAGTTGCGCTCGGATCGGCTCAAGGAACGGCTAGCGTACGAGATCACGTGCTCACTGTCGCCAATACGCTGAACTAGCACAGCACCGATGCCTACGCCACTGGCATCGGTGTGAATCTCGGTTGGTGATGAAGGATCAAAGTGGCGAAGTATTGGTTGGGACGTCAACAGGAACTTCAGCTGGCGAAACGATGAGTCGCAATCTGCAGTCCACTCAAGGGAACGCCTTTTTGGAGAAGGCGTGTAAGGGGATGAGCCATGTCAGCAAACCGGGAATGAATCGGCGAAAGTAGGAGCACAAGCCCAAGAAACTTCTTAACTGCTTACAGAGTCGGGTACCTTAAATGCTTCTACGGCCGCAGTCTTATGTGGATCTGGTCGGATGCCTTCTTTAGCGACGAGATGTCCTAGCACAAGAGTTTGTCTTTCCCAAAACGACATTTTTTTTTAATTGAGCACAAGACCCGCTTTCTCCAAGCAGTTCAGGACCAAGTCCAAACGTTGTTGTGCTCACTAAACGTTCGCCCGAAGATCACAACGTTGTCTAAGTAGCACATGCAAACTTCCCATTTCAAGCCGCGTAATATCGTGTCCATAAACTTTCGAACGTTGCGGGCGCGCACAAACCGGAAGGCATCACGTTAAACTCAAATAGTCCGTCGGGCGTTACAAATGCTGTCTTTTCTCTGTCGTCCTTGTGCATAGGAATTTGCCAGTAACCTGACCGTAAATCAATGGAGGAAAAGTAAGATGCCGCAAAGAGGCAGTCGATGGCATCGTCAATTCGTGGGAGCGGATATACATCTTTCTTAGTAACGGCGTTTAGGCGACGATAATCAACGCAGAACCGCCACGTACCGTCTTTCTTCTTCACCAATATCACGGGGGCTGCCCAAGGACTAGATGATTCTCGAATGACGCCTTTGCATAGCATTTCTTGGACTTGATCGCTGATTATCTTGCGTTCTGACGGGGACACACGATAGGGTTTTTGTCGGATTGGCTGGGCGGCTCCTGTGTTGATGTGGTGACGAGTTCTGGACGCAGGAATCGATGGCGGGCCATCGTGCTGCGCAAAGTCGAATACCGAGGTGTGTTTCGTAAGTAGGGCCATCAACACTCGACGCTCGTGGTCACTGAGTGATTTATCAATCATGGAAAGTATCTTCGAGCTCCGGGGCTCGAGACACTGGTTGCTCCTCATCGGGTCGCTCTGTAAGTACTGCCACGGATATAGGCGAGTCTTCCTGAAACGTGGCAATCTTTAGGCCTTGAGGTAGCACTGCCGCTTCAGTGGAACAGTTTAGCGCCCACAGCCCCGCGCAGCCATTGGTCACTGAGACCACGCAGTGCGGAACTAACACGTTTTTTTGTTTGAGGCAGTTTCGATGTACAGGTTCCACTGCAGCATCGAACGAGATAGGAGTTGGCGATGAACAGGCGACGGCAATACGCATCGCGGATAGGCGGGCACAACTGTATCATCAGACACGCAAACACACTCTCCGGGCAAGCTGCACCTTCAAAGAGCACAGGCGAAACACGGTGTCGACACTGAGTTCTCCCGTCCGGCAGTCAACATTGGCACCACACAATTGCAAAAAAAAAATCCCCAAATCACGTCATGCGAGGAGCGAGGAAGAACAGTAAACTCGGCATTAAAAACTCTCCCACCCAAAGACACATCCACATTACACACACCAACCGGGTATAATGATTCACCACTGACTCCACGGAAACTTGTGCACTGGTCCCAACGAAACATAACCTTGCGTCCCAGAAGGTTAAACGGCACACTCATGACCGAGACAGTTGCTCCCGTGTCGACTAAAGCCATTGTAGACACCATCAATCAGTACATGAACCTTATTTTAAGCATGAAAATAGTTGGAGGCAGTCGAGTCGGCAGCGCACATTGTCCAGCGACCTCACCTCCATCGGCCGGGCTGGCTAGTTTCCCGGCGGGGCGACACGAAACGGCGCCGAGGCGACGGTGACGTGAATCGCGGCCGCGGGGATGGTGATCGGGAGGCTCTGAAGGCTGGTGGTGGCGTCGGAGTACGGTCGGTTGTGATAGGACGGATAATATATATATATTATATATAGATATATATATATATTATATATATTAATATTATATTGTAAGACCGAGACCGACCGAGTGTCAAGCGCTTTTATTCCAAAAAGCAAACGCCCAGCTCATGCGCGAAGAAGTAGAAGAACAGGGAAGGTGATGATACTATGTACAAATGAAAAGGACGAAGTACGTTAATAGTGCTACACTAACTTCCCCCGTCATGGAAGCGGCCAGCCTGGCCGCAGATTACAGATTATCTAAACGGGGGGAAGGGCTTCATCCGCGAGACGTGAACAATTTCGGCATTCCGGCGGCGCGGTCAGTGACGGAGTGTACTGGGCGCACGAGATAGTTCACTGCAGATGTTTGCTGCACAACGGTGTATGGGCCAATATAGCGTTGAAGGAACTTCTCACATAGGCCTGGAGTTCGGGCTGGAGTCCAAAGCAAGACTTGGTCTCCAGGGTGAAAACGGAGGTCGGCGGTTTTTGTCGCAGCGACGTTTGCGCTCAGCTTGAGTAGCTTCCGTACTTTGCCGGGCGATTTGACGGCGATGTGCAACTCTGGCAGCAAAAATCTTCTGGAAGGGACGCGGTAGGCGAAGAAGGTGCTAAAAAGAATTCTCTGTCAAATATGGTGGAAGGAGATCTTCCGTATACAAGGAAGAAAGGGCTGTAACCGGTAGTCCGTTGAATAGCAGTATTATAGGCGAATGTCACAAAAGGAAGAATTTTATCCCAGTTAGTGTGGTCAGGCCGGATGTACATGGAAATCATGTCAGACAGCGTACGGTGGAAGCGCTCAGTGAGGCCATTGGTCTGCGGATGATAGGTAGAAGTAGATTTGTGCACGGTATCAGTGGCCGAAGAACTTCCTCGAGAACTTGGGAAATAAACGCCTTGCCACGGTCAGTCAGAAGAACGCGAGGAGCCCCGTGGCGCAAGACGATGGAGTGCAAGAAAAAGTCAGCAACCTCAGACGCGGTACCGGCTCGCAGAGGGGCAGTCTCGGCATATCTGGTTAAATGGTCGACCGAAGTGACAATCCAACGGTGACCAGAGGGTGTCAAAGCAAGGGACCATATAAATCAATGCCAACAAATTCAAAAGGTGCGTCCGGGCGGCAGGCAGAGGTTGTAGTAACCGGCAGGAGGGGAAGTCGAGCGTTTTCGGTGCTGACATGACGCACAGGAGGCAATTATTTGGCCACCGTTGTGGATAGCCAGGCCAGAAGCAGGGGTCTTGATGCGGTCGTAAGTCTTGTGGAAGCCTAAGTGGCCAGCCGATGCGTCGTCGTGAAGTGCCTCTAATACGCGCCGGCGAAGGCAGCGAGGTAGAACTGGGACCCACCGGAACTGTTGGTGATAACGTAGCGGTGTAGCACGCCACTTTGCAGGCGAAATTGTCGAAGTTGGCGTCGCAAGCGGCTGTTGGGTGGTTCGGCGAATCCACTAAGGCGATCCATGAGAGTTCGACAGTAGGAGTCGGCCCGCTGAAGCAAGACGAGATCAGAGCGTGATGAAAGCGTAGCTAGGTCCAGGGGCGTTATCGAGAGCTGGTTGTGAGGCAGGCGTAGCATCGGAACGACGTGGTGGGGAAGGCGACGGCGCGTTACCGGGAGAGAGGCGAGAGAGCGAGAGTGGGCAGCGAGACAATGCGTCTGCATCATGATGACTTTGTCCAGACTTGTACGTTATTGCAAAGTCATATTCCTGCAAGCGGAGTATCCAGCGTCCTAAGCGTCCTGACATGTTTTTCATTGATGACAGCCAACACAGAGCAGATGGTCGGTGACGATGGTGAAGTGGCGGCCGTTAAAGGTATGGACGAAATTCTGAATCGACCAGACGATAGCCAGGCACTCTTGCTCCGTAATGGTGTAGTTCCGCTCAGAGGGAGAAAGTGTTCGGCTGGCATATGCGATGACTTGCTCTTTAGAGCCTGCATTAGTTGCAGAAGTATTGCGCCAATACCTTGTGCGCTGGCGTCAGTATGGAGTATGGGGGGGCTCGATCATCGAAGTGGCGAAGCACTGGTCCGGAAGTAAGAGTTGCTTAAGAGCTTGAAAGCTGATTCGCATTCGTTAGTCCTGTGAAAGAGGCACCTGTAACCAGTAGCTTGTGTAGAGGAGCTGCTATGGCAGCAAAGTGCGTATAAATCGACGAAAATATGAAGCCAAGCCGAGGAAACGTAGATCTTTCTGCTGCTGGGGCCGAGGAAAATGTAGAAGAACAACACCAATCTTTTCGGGGTCTGGCTGGATGCCATCTTTGAGACGACGTGGGCCCCATACTTTATAGTCTTGCTTGCAAATTTGCATTTTTTGTTATTGATCTGGAGACCAGCATTTGCAAGGCACTTGAGAACTTCGTCTAATCGATGAAGATGTTGGCTGAAGTTAGACGAAAAGATGACAATATCGTCCAGATAACAGAGGCAGGTCTTCCATTTAGTCCACGAAGTACGTTATCTATCATGCGCTCAAATGTGGCGGGAGCGGGAGCGTTAAAAGACCAAAAGGCATCACGTTAAATTCATAAAGTCCGTCTGGTGTAGCGAATGCGGTCTTTTCTTTGTCAGTCTCGTTCATCGGAATTTGCCAATAGCCTGATCGAAGATCAAGGCGGTGGAGAAATATTCCGCCCCTTGCAGTGTGTCCAAA